>NW_019947246.1:0-6219 GCF_002910315.2 Salvelinus sp. IW2-2015 | reverse complement strand
ATGTTGTGTAATTGTTAGATATCTTGGTAGACATTAATGCACTCGTCAGAGGTAGAAGCACAAGCATTTCACTAAACCCACAATGACATCTGCTAAACGCGTGTTRGTGACCAATAAAATTTYATTTAATCTATTGGTAGATAGATAAAAAATWAYAAAYCAGACATTGAATARCCCTTTGATCATGGTGAAGTTATTKATTACACTTTGGATGGTGTACCAATACACTCAGTCACTACAYAGATWCAGARGTCCTTCRTAACTCAGTTGCCAGAGWMGAAGMAAACAGCTCAGGGATTTCACCACAAGGCCAATGATGACTTTGGAGGTGTTTGTTAWTTTGCAGTTTTRCACTAATGCTGGCCTAAGCTATACAGGCYKAACTACCACAATCTATAACAAACATCATTCTTCCAATACATTAGATAAATATTTCCAGACAAATATTAAAACGATGAGTTTGTCTGAACAACTTGTTTACAACTTGTTTACCTGTTCTATAGTATTTTCCAAACAGGAAATGGCAACGTGACAATATTTAACCAGTGGCCTGCTCAATCTGACACGTTCCTCAGCACATCATTGCAGTAGAGTCATTACAGTAACTGCGTTTGTTTCTGTGATGTATTTGTTGAGTAGCCATGGCCAGGTGTAAATGGACCCGTATGGATTAAAACCATGTTGAAACTGTAGGTGTGGTGATGGAGCCCTCCCTTCAGACGTTTATTTAGGACTAACAACATGGACCCCAACCCATAATCCTCCAGCAGACACACCTGTAGAGGACTGTATAAAAAGCCCAGGACTGACCAGACAGAATCACACATCAAGACGCTCCAAAGCATCTCCAGGACCAAGAAGCCATCTAGAGTATCTCCACTGTCAGACCCAAGAAGCCATCCAGAGTCTCTCCACTGTCAGACCCAAGGAGCCATCCAGAGTCTCTCCTCTCCACACACTGAAGATGGAGCAAAGCCCCTCTCTCACCCTGCTGCTGCTGCTGCTGCTGGGCCTCTCTCAGGCCAKCCSTCTCATGGAGGACGGAAGTGGACCAGAGATCCTAACAGACGACCCTGAGGATGTAGACATCACTGAGAGAATTCTGYKCACRAATAACGGATCCAGTCAGTTTCTGTTGGAGGGAGACATGGTGGRGCCAACAACCAGAAACGCCATGGTTTGCTTRAGGTACAARCAACACACACTAACAACAATATTGTACGAATTCTACTTTTACAACTATTTGCATCAGCTTTTTTTGAGTATTTCCAAGATGAGGTATTTTTATGTATRATATATTTCACTTTTYGTGTTTCAGAAAGTTGCCTCAAACTAATACAGAAATATAATTTTCTTCATTCAAAATATGTATACAACATTGTGTAGAAGTAGTATAAAGTCAAAGAATGTGGAATTTACCCACAATCCTATAAAAACAGAGACAGGTGTCAAGTGTTGCTGGAACTTAAAATTAGTAAATTGAGGGGAAATGAAACACAGTTCCCCTTGGAGTTGTTTTTACATACTTCTGTATGTTGATATATATATATACATACTTTAATTTCAGGTTGGTTAAACAAGTGAAGTAGAGTAAAGTACTAGTTAATATGAAGATAACAAATATATTTGTTATGTCAAAATAATTGTATTTTCAGATAAATTGACTAACCAGCTAAATGTTATTTTACAGTGCAGGGTGCTTCTGGAAAAAAGGCACCAACGGATTGGTTGAAGTGCCTACACAGTGAGCAGTAGCTTCAGTTCCTCTAATAAGCAGAGCATTGAGAACGCCCTCCGGGACTTCCCTTCCAGGACTGCATTCGCTTCGTGCCTCGTCAGAATCAGGTGACTCATCAGCTATGAGCCCAGAGACGGATGCTGGTCCTCTCTTGGGAGTGTGGGAGCCAACGACGGTCTCTCTCCAAATGAACGGCTGCGTTTACTTCGGGTCATTCAGCACGAGACTCTCCACGCTCTGGGCTTCCAGCACGACAAACCAGGAGCGACCGTGACAGTTTCACCATAACTGGAGTAACATCAACTCTCAACGCCTACAACTTCGACAGATCAAACACCAACAACCTGAACACTCCCTACGACTACAGCTCTGTCATGCACTATGGAAATACAGCCTTCTCTATCAACGGATGGACACCTCACCCCATCCCCGACCCCAACGTGTCCATCGGCCAGAGACAGGGTTGTCCACCACTGACATCCTGAGGATCAACAGACTCTACGGCTGCTGAGAGGAAGACATCAAGTCACAGGAGAAAAGTCTGGAAAAGACCAGATGAAGGAAGTCAAGTCTGACTATATATTCTGTTATTTTATTGATTTAAAATCATTGTTTAGTTGTAACGTTAAAAAAGATCATTGCTGTAGTTGTGTAGTTCTCAAATTATTTTAATCATATGACTTAGTTAATTATCTAAAATAAACAAGATTGAAAGCAGATGCTTGTGTAATTCTAGTGTTTTATACTGTGTGTGTGTGTGGTGTGGTGTGGTGTGTGTGTGTGGTGTTGTGTGTGTGTGTGTGTGTGTGTGTGTGTGTGTGTGTGTGTGTGTGTGTGGTGTGTGTGTGTGTGTGTGTTTGGAGAGAGAGAGAGAGAGAGAGAGTTAACAGACTTGGCACAAGTCCTCCATGTCTGTCCTGATCCAATACATTTTTCCTCCATCAGCACTAGAGTTGCATCACTTCTGTCACAACTACAATGACATCGTTTCTCTCACCTAAACACAACAAGACACCAGGAATATTCACAACTACAATGACATGAAAGATAATCATTATTTTAGGAAGAGAATCAAGGAGGCTGACAGAGGAGAAAATAAATATCTGCTCTGGGAATCTGACAACAAAGCAGAAATAAAACCTCAACCCCACTGTATTTTCTTGTTTAAGATTTTTACTGTAGATGTAACTGTCTGGTCTGCCAAAATCATCACTTCAAAGTGGAGTCACACGTCCCCAAAAATACAGGTTTCCCTCAAAATGTCTAAAAATGCTGTGCATTGAAGCTTATCACATAAAAGATGACTAACAAACCAACACGTTCTGCAGACATGCGTGACTACCATTCTCTCTATGTATCTTCCAGCTTGGAGGGAAACTATGGAGTTGAACGCTGAGCTGTAGTCAAATGAACAGATTCTTACGTAGGTGTTCTTTAGTCCAGGTGGGAAAGGGCACTGTGGAGTGCAATAGAGTTTGCGTTATCTTGTGGATCTGTTGGGGCGGTATGCAAATTGGACTGGGTCTAGGGTATCTGAGATTTTGTGTATGGAGTCATGCCCAGCCTTTCAAAGCATTTCATAGCTACAGCTGTGCGTGTACGGGCGATGATCATTTAAATAGGTTACCTTGCGTTCTTGTGACAGGAAATATGGTGGTCTGCTTGAAACATGTAGTATTACAGACTGGGTCAGGGAGAGGTTGAAAAATGTCAGTGAATACACTTGTCAGCGAATGCTCGGAGTACGCGTCCTGGTAATCCGTCTGGCGCCTGCGGGCTTGTGAATTTTCAACTGTTTAAAAGGTCACATCGGCTACGGAAAGCATGATCACAAAGATCCAAACAGCTGGTGCTCTCACGCATGGTTCAGTGTTGCCGACGTCGAAGCAAGCATAGAATGCATTTGGCCCATCTGGTAGGCTTGTGTCACTGGGCAGCTCGTGGTGGGTTTCCCCTTGTATTCCTTAATGCTTGCAAGCCCGCATCGCTCGCAGTTGATTTCGTTCACCACACCAGACGAGATCAGGAGGAACAAATTATATTAATTATTGGCCAGGCAAAAAGCATTGAACATTTATGGCAATTTAGTTAGCTAGATTGCTGTTGCCAGCTCATTTGTCCAGGGATAAAGCACAAGGTCCTCTACTCAAACAATAATTCACAGATAAAATGTGAACCAAATTAGTTTCTCGTCATCTCTCCTCCTTCCTACAGGCTTTCTTCTTCTTTGGACTTTATTGGCGGTTGGCAACCAACTTTACAACATTACTACAACTGACTGGAGTGTTACATATAAAACAACAGATTAAAAAGTGAACTACGTTTGTACTGAAGAACTCAAGATAAAACAGTACATCATATAACATCTCTCACACCACATGTTCAACACAACACATATTCAATACCACCATACAACAATATCACAATGTATGTGAATGCATGGCTCTGTACCTTGCTGTGTGTCTCTTCACAGTCCCTGTTTTCTGCAAGGTGTGTTTTTACCTGCTTTTAAAATCTGATTCTACTGCTGCATCAGTTACCTGATGTGGAATAGAGTTCCATGTAGTCATGGCTCTATGTAGTACTGTGCACCTCCCATAGTCTGTTCTGGACTTGGGGACTGTGAAGAGACCTCTGGTGGGATGTCTTGTGGGGTATGCATTGGTGTCCGAGATGTGTGCTAGTATTTTAAAAACAGACAGCTCGGCACATTCAGCTTGTCAACATACTAGTGTCCCGCTCCTTGAAAGCGGCAGTTCTAGCATTTAGCTCAGTGCGGATGTTGTCTGTAATCAATGGCTTCTGGTTGGGAAATGTACGCACGTTCACTGGAGACGATGTTGTCGATGCACTTATTAATGAAGCCGGTGACTGAAGTGGTAAACTCCACAATAACATCGGATGAATCCCAGAACATATTCCAGGCTGTACTAGAGAAACAGTCCTGAAGCTTAGCATTCGCTTCATCGGACTACTTCAGAATTTAACATGTCACTGGTACTTCCTGTTTGAGTTTTTGATTGTAAGCAGGAATCAAGAGGATATAGTTATGGTCAGATTTACCAAATGGAGGGCGAGGGAAAGTTTTGTATACGTCTCTGTAGGTTGAGTAGAGGTGATCTAGAGTTTTACCCCCTCATTGCACAGGTGACATGCTGGTAGAAATGAAGACATGCTGGTAGAAATCAGGTTGAAATGATTTCGGTTTTTCTGCAATAAAATCACCGGCCACTAGGAGTGCTGTCTCTGGATGAGCATTTTCTTCTTGGCTTATGGCCCTATATAGCTCGTTGAGTACCAGCATCGGTTATTGGTGGTAAATAGACAGCCATGAAAAATATAGATGAAAACTCTCACCATAGTATGGTCTACAGCTTGTATGGTCTACAGTATTCTACCTCAGGTGAGCAGAACCTCCAGACCTCCTTAATATTAGAGATTGAGGACCAGCTGTTGTTAGCAAAGAGACACACACATCCCCGCCCTTGAGTTTAGGAGATGCTTCCGTTCTGTCCTGCCGATGAAAAAGCTTCACAGCTATCCTAATAGTGGGCCTGTGTTTACTTCCTGGAAAATATTAATTCATAGCGTCTTCAAAACTAGAGGTCGATCCGAATTAAATTCGGAATGGATTTTTTGGACACCCCGATCATAACGGGCCATATACATTGCACTCCACGAGGAGACTGCGTGGACAGGCTGACTACTACCTGTTATCGAGAAGTGCAGCAAGGAGCCAAGGTAAGGTGCCAAGCAGCATTAAACGTATCTTATAAAAAACATCAATCTTAACATATACTAGTTAAACATACACAGGTTGATGATATTATAGTTTATCTAGCTTGTCCTCGCTTGCATATAATCGATGCCTTAGCCTGGGTATAATATTATCAATACGAATCACAGCCACTTCACACCCAAAGGGTGGATTTACACAACGAACGGGCAAAATTCGGCAAGAAACACACAGGGCATTCGCTAGTTCGAAAGAAAGTTTATTTATATGTCGTTGTGCAAAAAATCTCCAGCACCAATGTAGCCGTGACCACTAGAAGCATCAAGTGCCTTCTTTAAAATTCAATAACATATACAAGTAAATATTTTTTAAAAAAAAACGTGCATATTGTGTTCTGAGTAATATTAACTAGTGCTACTACATTGCTTGGTCCCAGGACCGGTTGCGTCATTATTTATTTTTTTTTCATGTGTTTTTCAACTTCCTTAATGATCGGGACCAGGAACTATGAAAAGTCGCCAACTGAGATTCTATTCACTGCGATTATTGAAGATTTGACTTGACGTCATTCGCTTGGTTGTCAATTGATTTATCTGAAATCCATTTTGAAAATCTTGGCTCTCTCTAAGTATTTCTACCTTCTCATTCTTTGCTTTCTCTCCGGGACCCGTGAGAGTTGTCCTAGGAACTATAAACCGTGGGCAGACTATCCGAGGGCCGTCGGGGTGACTCCTTGCCTGGTCCC
>NW_019947245.1:0-23766 GCF_002910315.2 Salvelinus sp. IW2-2015 | reverse complement strand
TGAAGTATTACACTAACGTCATGTAAAGCATCTTGACGTCCAATGGGTGTTGGGCTACAGATACTCTACCAGTGAAATTGCATGAACTATTTCATTCACATTTTATCATGATTAACTACTACTACTACATACCAAAGGTCTCTGTTGTCTAGTATCCTACATTTTAGCCTAGTTGATCTGCATATAATTATATTTTTTTATGATCGGACATAATGTAGTATGAATGCACATTAGGTTACCACTAGACTTAAGTAATTTTAATAAATACAAGGTGTTTTGTGGAAAACAAAGGTTGTAGAATATAAAAATGTTTCTGTAACCTTTTGCTGTTGAACATTGACCATCTGGAGTCAGGTTGTGCAGATCATAGGCTGACGTTATGAGCTCCACGCCTGTATTTCTTATCGGCATGCACAAGAAAATGACGGTGGCAGAAGTTCAAGTTTGGATACATTTTCTGAATTTTATTACACATTCTCCCCGTCACGTGTCTAGTATTAGACTGTTGTACTTGTCTTTCTGGCACTAACGCTCCCATTTGTCCTTTCTTACTAGCACTGATTTAGCTGATATCTGGTTTATTGAGGAAATACCCGCAATGACTGTAATATGTGATTGCTGTATCTACCMTAGTTGACTATACTGWCTGTAAGTAACTCTTGATAAGAGCATCTGCTAGCTAACGGACCAACATGTACAATGTAAATAAGAAACACCGAAATGACAAACAACAAGAGAAAGGTAGAATGTCACCATGCTTGCCCTTTGTCTACATAACATTTTCAAATGAGGTGAATGAGATATATTAATCGTTGGTGGCCATTGCGAATAAATATAATTGTATATTTGGTTAAGTACAGTTTAGATTTTATTTTCGCCCAGATAATACACAACTGTAGCAATACAGACCAAAACAAACACTTAGAAATGAAGAAAAAAACGCTTGAAAATATAAAGTGCATTTCAAACAAGTCATCATAATCATGATTAGGATGTGCATTTTCTGCCATCGTTAACATATAAAACAGATCTCTATATACCACGGAATTCCTCCATGCAAAGTTTTGAGTAAAATATGCCTGCAAAAAACCTCACATACAAATAAACAAGAGTTTATTATTCAAAATGTGCATGTATTTTCTCTTCACAGACCAGTTTTGACTAACTTATCTACTCCTGATGTTTCAATGATTATAATACGATAAAGACCACCTTAGTGATCAGGTTGATAACATGYGAAATATGACAAAATGTTATCTGGTTCCCTTTATATTTGAAGGTAGAACTAACAGTCACAGAATAACGCTAAAGAGCCACCCATCTCTGAACAGTTAGAGAATAACAAGAAGTGGAATGATTCAATTAACAATAAGAATATATTGTAAACTACTGCAAACATTCAAGTTATCTACCAAAACAAGAGACAACTGTATATATTCAGTAGGGGCCAAATTCAGACTTGAGATAAGTAGTTAACATGGATTTAAGTCCACATTTCTTGACTTGAGTCCAAGTTAAGTGTTCTTATCTCAAGTCTGAATAGGCCACGGCCCTAGGCCTCTTCATTACAACAGCATCCCTAAAATATATCTTGCTATATGAAGTACCTTGACCTGTCGTTACAACAATATGTAGCTCTCATATATGATGATAATAAACTCCATAATAGTATAAAATGAGATATTTATTTTGAATAAACTATGTTAAATTACATGGCATTATGATTATGATATGGAACAATGTTTTATATATATACAGTACCAGTGAAACGTTTGTACACACCTACTCATTCTAGGGCTTTTCTTTATTTTTTACTATTTTCTACACTGAAGAATAATAGTGGAGACATCAAAACTATGAAATAACACATATGGAATCATGTAGTAACCAAAAAAGTTTTAAACAAATCAAAATATATTTTATATTTGAGATTCTTCAAAGTAGCCACCCTTTGCCTTGATGACAGCTTTGCACACTCTCGGCATTCTCTCAATCAGCTTCACCTGGAATGTATGCTTTTCCAACCGTCTTGAAGGAGTTCCCACATATGCTGAGCACTTGTGGCTGCTTTTCCTTCACTCTGCGGTCCAACTCATTCCAAACCATCTTAATTGGGTTGAGGTAGGGTGTTGTGGAGCCAGGTCATCTGATGCAGCACTCCATCACTCTCCTTCTTGGTCAAATAGCCCTTACACAGCCTGTAGGTGTGTTAGATCATTGTCCTGTTGAAAAACAAATGATACTCCCACTAAGTGCAAACCAGATGGGAGGCGTATCGCTGCAGAATGCTGTGGTAGCCATGCTGGTTAAGTGTGCCTTGAATCCTAAATAAATCACTGACAGTGTCACCAGCAAAGCACCCCTACACCATCACACCTCCCCTCCATGCTTCATGGTGGGAACCACACATGCGGAGATCCTCCATTCACCTACTCTGCGTCTTACAAAGACATGGCCGTTGGAATTAAAAAATCCCAAATTTGGACTCATCAGACCAATGGCATATTCCACCGGTCTAATGTCCACTGCTCGTGTTTCTTGGCCCAAGCAAGTCTCTTCTCTTTATTGGTGTATTTTGGTAGTGGTTTCTTGGCAGGAACTGACCATGAAGGCCTGATTCACAGAGTCTCCTCTGAACAGTTGATGTGAGATGCAATTTCTGAGGTGCAGTTAACTCTAATGAACGTATCCTCTGCAGCAGAGGTAACTCTGGGTCTTCCTTTCCTGTGGCAGTCCTCATGAGAGCCAGTTTTATCATAGCCTTTGATGGTTTTTGCGACTGCACTTGAAAAAACTGTCAAAGTTCTTGACATTTTTAGGATTGACTGACCTTCATGTCTTAAAGTAATGATGGACTGTCATTTCTCTTTGCTTATTTGATCTGTTCTGCCATAATATGTAAGTGGTCTTTTACCAAATAGGGCTATCTTTGTATACCACCCTACCTTGTCACAACACAACTGATTGGCTCAAACACATTAAGAAGGAAAGAAATTCCACAAATAACTTAACAAGGCACACCTGTTATTCATATGCATTCCAGGTGACTACCTCATGACGCTTTTGAGAGAACACCAAGCGTGTCAAAGCTGTCATCAAGGCAAAGGGTGGCTACTTTGAAGAATCTCAAATATAAAATATATTTTGATTTATTTAACACTTTTTGGTTACTACATGATTCCATATGTGTTATTTCATGTTTTGATGTCTTCACTATTATTCTACAATGTAGTAAATAGTAAAATAAAAAAAACCCTGGAACGTGTTGGTGTGTCCAAACATTTGACTGGTACTGTATATATACACACACCATAAGGGGGCGGTATGGTCCAAGTATAGGCTACAGTCAGAAAGTCACCTGAAAAGTAGCCAAGTAATGTAGTACATAAAAGCTTGCATATCGTCACAAAATATTCTACCAGACTAATTCCAACATCTGATATTCTTCACCCGCTAACAAACATTTGCCAATCATTCGCATAAAGATTATGGGTGTTACATGTTGATAGAGAAGATACATGAGAGAGCGAGAAGAGAGAGCGAGAGATCATCATAATTTCACCATTGAAATAATGCACAGTGTATTATCTTAACACACATACAGTTGTAGTGCTCAACTTACAGTGAATCCTACTGTGGTGAGTGAAACATGGATAGCATATTACTATTTCACAACACAGACTAGCCTGGTCCCAGATCTGTTTGTGATTTTGCCTACTCCATTGGAATTGTTGGCATGACAATTCCATACAGAGTTGGCAAAAAACAGACGGCACCCAGGCTAAAACAGACAGTTAAAATCTCAGATACCTGACACCAGAATTAGGAAGGAATCCAATATGAAAATAAGGTTAATAGAAAAACAGATGGATAAAAGATAACAGCAAGTGAACATTTGACATCAAAGAATGAAAAACCTTATCCATCCATAAAGCCCTTAATATGCATTTTACATCTATTAAATATGCTACATCCATTTTCACCTGCTTTTTCTTCTTCATCTTTTTGGTTCAAAACAAAACATGATGAGTGACAATTAGAACGTATGAATAGTAGAGCCATAGAATAAATACTTCAGTATAACAATAAGTATTTTTCAAGTCTTTACAGATATTTACAGTAATCTCCTTACCGTAGCTGTGCAGTCAGGATCAAGTAACAGATAATTTAATCACAACAAAATACAATTATTGTAGTTTATCAATGTTATTCAAGTTTGGATTCTGTTCATTTCTATATAGTTTCTGGCTTACTGAACCCATCCCCGAACTGGCACACACACATTGGGGCACGCACACACTCACACGGCCCAAATCATCCACCACAGGGGTATGGGATTTAAATCCATGAATATCAACTCGCCTTACACCAGTGTGTGGGGGGGGGGGGCTGCAAGTAGTAGTCCTGTTCTGTAGAGATAAGCGCTCTGAGCTTCAGAACTGTCAGAGGAGCTTTACTCTTCTTTACCAAGGCACCAAATGCATCCTATTCCCTATATAGTGCACTACSACAGGGGCTCTGATCAAACGTAGTGCACTTTATAGGGAATAGGATGCCATTTCGGACGCAATCCATGACACACAAATGTGCCATAGCCTTCAAGATTCACCCAGAACTAACTCAAGGTTGTTTCATTTCATCCTTCACTTACAGACATTCACTGACAGCATGCTATGCTAATATGGCTATGCTAATCTGGCTATGCTAATCAACTGAGGACTTCAGTGGGTGTAGTGTTGGACCATCATTCTTTGTCATGGGCCTTACAGTAGTAACAGAAAACTACAGTAGTCATTGGTCCTGTGTGGCTCAGTCAAGGGCTGTGGGTTCGATTCCCACTGGGGTTACCCATACGAAAAATGTATCCATGCATGACTGTAAGTCGCTTTGGATGAAAGGGCCTTTCTAAAGATAAAATCTAGTGGCCGCGTGCGTCATTGTCTTTTACAGTAGTCATTTTGTCATTTACTTTTCAAAGACAAATCTACAGTGGCCGATTGGATTTTGTGTTTTGTTGTTGTTGCTGTCAAGGTTGTAATGGTTTGATTGTGCCTCAGCATACCCTCTGCTTGTGACTACGTTTATTTTAGTGAATTACAGAAACAGAAGTGATTGGTCGTTTAGTCGAGATAGAAAAACCGAGTAAGTAACTGGATTTGGTGTTTCACAGTATTCAGCATGTTTTGATCAGTAAAGCACTTTTCACTCCTTTTTATTCTAGAAACACACAAACTGTACCACGTGACATGCATTCATTTCACATACATACATACAGATCTGTTATAGATATCTAATAGTTCATAAAGTGGAGCGTTGRCTTAATATATACTAACTGTATAATAGAAAATGGCCGTAACAGCACCTTTACAATAGTTCTGCTCACTCATGGTTACAGATCAGTCAATACCATGTTGATATTCTCTTCTAGCACTGGAATGTTCCCTTAAGTGCTTGACATTGTGGAATTGTTCTAGAACTCTGAAAAGGCATCTCATTTCTCAATGCCCTCCTCTCTAAARCTTCAGATAGAAGGGTTACAATTTGGGGGGGTTTCTACCTGTGTTCGCCTTATCAGGCTGAGGAACAGAGTTGGCTGGACTTTGGGCCACTGTGGTGCCACCGCCAACCATCCGGACTCCGAGTCCGGACGAAGCCTCAGACTTTCCTTTCGAGGCACCTTGCTTCTCCTCACCCGGCTTGGGCATGTCTTTCAGCTCCTTCCCCTTGGGCCCCTCCTGGGACTGGGACACCATTGACCCCTTTATAGGCCCCAGGACCAATTTAGCGGCACTGGTCAGCTGGGTGACAAAGCTGGTCTTGTCGCCGGGGGAAACAGGCCTGGACCTGCCCGGACAGAAGGAGGGTGCGCAGAGCGAGGGGGTGACGCCTGTGGGGGAGGGGGAGGGGGATGGAGAGTGTTCTTCCACTACCTCCAGCCGACATTTATCCTCCCAGTCCAGGGTCCCTCGGTAGCAGTTGACAGGCCCCAGGCCCTGCCTCACCTTGCCCAGGGAGAGGGGTTGTCCGTGGGGTGGGACAGCCGGAGCCAGGGCCCTGGCTGGAGGTTTGGGGCTTTTGGGGCTTCTCAACCCCAGTTCTGAAGTTCTTGGAGAACCATTGTTCTCGGCTCCATTCTTTCTCAGGCTCTCTCCTACTATTCCTGATGGATTACTACTAGCCTTGAACATACCTGTAGACCCTGACGTAATTGATGATCCACCCATACCCATGCCTCTGTCTGGACTAGTGCCTCTCCCTAGAGGGCCCCCACAGGGCATGCTGGGCCTTGGAGGAGGAGGAGGAGGACACACCTTGTTGTCTCCATTTAGCTTTGGTTCCGTTCTGTCCTCMCCGTAATTCTCCTGGGAGTCTTGGCTGAGAGGGCTTGTACTCACGGCTGTTCGGAGGCTCTGTTGCTTGATAGACATGTTTGTCTGACGCTGGCTCTTCTCTGCTCCTTCTGGATGGCCCCTAAAGATACCTGGTGACCCAGTGGGAGTAATGGGACTTGTAGTTTTGATGGACTCCAGATTTGGCGATTGGCTGGATTGGGCTCTGTAGGTGGGGCTACTCTGAGGGCTAAAGGTATGCTCACTGGTTGATGGTTTTCTAGCTATTGATTGGTGATTATCTGTTGTGGCTCCTCCTCCTCGGTTAGGTGACCTCTCTGGGACGGTTGTTGTCCTGTTGCTATAAGCCATAATGATCTCTCCCACCCTCTCCCTCGATCTTTCTCTTTCCCTCTCTCTCTTCCTCTCTCTCTCTCTTTCCCTCTCCCTACCAGCCAGCAGTGTATCCCTACTCAGCGGCGACTCCTGCCTCCCTAACTTCCTCATCGGCTTGAGCACCCCAGTCTCGGGTGTCGTGATAGTTGCCCCAGTAGATGAACCCTGGGAGCCCGGGGCGGAGGGCAGCAGTGGGGGGTTCGGAGGTGGTAGATTCTCCCCTTCCGTCTCCAACAAACTCTGGAGCCCCAGCTCACAACAGTGGAACTGGTCCTTGCGGTACAAGTCAGAGTGCTGGACCTAGGATAGGATAGGATAAACTTTTATTTAGGGGGAAATTGTCTTAGACACATAGTCATGCTGTTTACAGTAGGTCTACTAAAAAAGGCTCAAGTTCTTTTAATTCCCAATGTGTGGTTTTAACTGTATTTAAATGTCTTCCCCGTGAATACCTAAACTAATAAATGAGATGAAAATACTAAATCAACACTATACTGTACATTACAAACTGGACACATTCATAATACACACATAGCACACGTTACCTATGTGTCACACCTCTAATACACATCTCAGACCGCCACATTCACAATACCTCCAGGCTGTGTTTCCTCAGAGGCCCTCCCACCCCACCACTCGACGACTGGGAATGAGACAGTGGCGAGGTGAGCTTCTCTGCCGACTGGACCCTCTTGAGGAGTGGGGAACGGGGCGGCTCGGCGGACTTGGGCCTGGGGCGGACCACGGGTGGTGATGAGTGGAGTTTTGCCCCGGCAGGGAAGGTCTGGGTGGTGTTGGAGCTACCGATGGTGTGGCCCGGGAGTGGGGGAGGGGAGGACTGGGTGGGGGATGGTGTGTGGGCTAAGGGGGAGAGGGGGATGTTGCCGGCGGACTTGCAGCGGGCCGAGCGGTACTGGCGGTGGAGCTTGGGGGAGAGGCCGTGCAGGGAGCTGGGGCGCATGTGCTGGGAGGCGGCAGGGGAGTTGGGGGTGCTGGAGGCAGGAGAGCTGCTCTGAGAGGACACACCTGGGGGGAGGAAAGAGAAAGACAAGAGAGGTTACAGTGAAGATAAAGAGAAAAAAGAGAGGAGTAGAGAAAGAGAGACAAGAAGAGAGAAGATAGATAGAAAAGAGAAAGGTGAGAGAGGAAGAGGGAAAAACAMATTCTTCAGTTACAGAGTAATAATCAGTTCAGCCACAACTGGGATTACAATGTTGGATTCAGCTTGCCTGGTGCAATGGAACCAAAACTGGTTCCCAAACCCTGTCCATCTGACACCCATCTGACAATCTCAAACACTCTATTTACTTCAAAGAAAACAAATACTATTAGGAACCCTGAGGTGTATACTACAAAGCGGGATCAATGAGTTAGCCAGCTAACTTCCATAAACAACCAGAAATAACTATTGATTTTCTAGTTCATCAAGAAAGCTAAACTTCGATATGTGGTTTTGGTTGTTGAGTCAATTAGACCACGCACATTTCAAGCTTATCTTTCACATTTTTTTTATTTCAGAATAGTTAGGTAAGTTAGCTGGCTAACTCATTGATGCTGCTTTGTAGTGTACCGCTCAAGTCTGTTACTCACCCAGGTAGGAGGACTCAGGTGTGGACCTGTATCCCTGCTGTGTTGGGGAGCGGGCTGACAGGTTGTGGGAGGGAGAACCTGGTAGACTGTCACTGGACGACAGAGAGCGGTTCAGAGAGGACAGGCTGCGGCTGGTGTGGAGCAGGTTAGACTGTTTAGTGATCTTCCTGAACAGGGAGCTATGCTTCTTACTGTAGGGAGGAGAGAGGGAGGAGGGGGACAGAGGGATAGGGGATGGAGTGGGAGAGGGTAGTAAGGAATCGTTTTCATTAAAAAAAACGTTTCGCAATGTATAACATGGAGAGATACTGAAACGTATTAGCAGACTGCTAAATAAATACTTGTAACTGTTCTTCTCCATGTTACAGCATACATGATAACACAGCTACTGTCAACGAGAGCACCATACTACAGTACCTCTCTTGTCCCTCTTTGCCGATGGGCCTCTTATTGCGTCGGGCCATCTTGCACTTGTAGTTGGACTTGCGTGCCGGACCCACCTTGATGGAGGTGTTCTCAAACGGTGTGGTGGTCACTGTCACCTTGTTGCCACTCTGCAGGGGCACACAGAATGATGATGAGCCATGTCTATGTGACTGACTGGGGTTTGATCACAGGTTTTCTGCATGCCACAAGTCTAGGTTAGTCTGCTGAGCTAAAGCCTGGGCACTAGCTCAGGGAACCAACGCTAGTATGCAGGCAAGTGACTCATCATATGAGCATGGTCACAGAACGACCTCCTTCACATCTACATTGACGAATAACACCCTTACTCATAGCTTAAGAGACCAACACAGAGCATGGATGTTACGCAAACCTACGAATATCAACAAAGTCTATTGTAGAACCCAGTCTCTTCTTCCATCATACCTTTAGAATGAGTTCCACCACTTCCGTGTGGACCAATCCGTGGACAGACTCCCCATTCACATGGGTGATGAGGTCACCAGCATACAGTCCTGCTTCCTGGGCGGGGCCTCCATCCTCCACGTGCTGCCATTGGACGAGGATACATTGTCAATCAATAAATAGGATAGTGTACACCTTTCAAGTTAATTAATTAATTAATCCACCCCTCCCCCTTTTCCTCCCCCTCTCCTCACCCAGATGATGTGATGGACACTGTAAACATCCGTATCTCCCATGTAGACCCGTATCGCCCTGAGGGTAAATCCGTACTTCTTCCCTGAGCGGTGGATGGTGATGGGAGAGCGCAGCACGCTGACGGCGGGGCCGGACAGTAGTCAGGCTGGGTGACGATCCCGGGAGGAGGGGTTGGAGGACAGGGAACGGGGGACATGGGGCTGGCCAAGGGGAGCTGTGACTGTGGACGTACTGGTCTACTGTGTTGGGGGGGGGGATGTTAGGGACAGAAGTAATGGGAAAGGGGAAAGATGAAGGATGACAATTGGGAGAATGGAATAGTGATTGTGGGTAAGAAAAATAGTAAGAAAGGTTTTAGGCATAGAGATACACATATTACAATGTACTATTTCATCATGTGGTTTGAAGCATGCTGTGTAAACTCAGCATTAGAGTAACATCCCAGCTCACAGCATCCTCTAGTGGCAGGAGGCCATAGTGATTAATTGACTGCCTGATTAAATGTATTTGATTATTAAATACATATAAAGCTACTCAAGCCAGAGACAACACATAAAAATTCAGCATAGTTACCTGCAGGTATGATGACAGACAGGGCTGTGGCCGAGGCTGACTTGATAACCTTGTTGCCAGGCCGTGAGTTCCTCTTCTCCCCTGTGTCTCCTGACATCTGCTGGTGTCTCGCCCTGCGGAGGACCAGGTCATTCGTGGCCCGGGGGCCCAGGGGGTCATACAYAGGCCCTGCCCCCAGCTCCCTATTGGCTGATGTAGGTCCAGGAGTAGTGGAGGGGGTGGGCGTGGCTCCCAGARTCTCGCCTGGCCTTGGTGGTTTCTCTGTTGGCGGAAAAAAATATTACTCTCCAGTCTCAAGTATATTGTTGGAGCTTAGCTAATGTCCTCTCTTGGCTTACTGACAATCTATACACATCATCAATTTCTACTGACTTTTCAATTGTCACCTCACCTGATAAAATCACCAGTTTGTCAGGTGACAATACAAGTGAAACAAACCTCTACCACCCTGTAATCTCTGTCTCTGTCTCTGTGTCTCTCTCTCTATGGCTCTCTCTCTGTGTCTCTCTCTCTCTCTCTCTCTCACCTCCTACATGTTCCTCCGTTGGGTCAGGGGTGGTGCTGGGGGTGGAGGGGGGTGTGGAGGGAACGGAGGCCACCTCCAGTGAAGTCCCTCTAGCCTTGACAGGGGGCTGGCGTGTCAGGGGGTCTGGGTTGTCCTCCTGCTGTGAGGCGAAGCGATGCGTGTCCATGAGGGCGGAGAAACGGCGCCGGGCCCCGAGGGGAGGGCTGGAGTCACCGTCCATGTAGAGGGACTCAGAACCGGACAGACGYTTCCTTTGAGGGRCCAGGAGAAGAGGCTATTTTTCCCAATGCTAAGGGACTTTTATTTTGAAAACTTCTTTAAACTGATGTTGAATCAATGTGTTGTGAATGTTGGTATAAAGGTGTCATGACTTGTACACATTTCATGAATGCCTATGTATACCCCCTTAAAGTTAGTGTTAACATCTCTCTGTTTGGATGATTTAATGGCTGCTACCACCGTCTTAGGTTCTGATGACACTTCTCCAACACAGGAGCTCAGCGTGAGAGTCACACAATCACACTCCCTAGAGTCAATTATTGACCGTGGATCTCACTTCTATAAACAAATCTGTGTATGAAACTCAGACATGAAATCCCCCCCCCCATATCTCTCCTCCCTCTCAACCACCACACTCACATCTCAGGTGATCCGGTCCTCCAGCTCTTGTCCCTGATAGGGAAGCTTCCCAGACTCTCTCTCTTCCCCTTGTGTCCTCCCGGGAGCCCTTGTGTTCCCGTCGAGTCACTGAGGGGGCCTTCTGCTCCAACTGGGACAGGTGCTCCATGCTGCTGTACACCTGCAGAGGGGCCATGGAGAGAAAGTCCAAATCTGAGCCACACTGCTGATTCTAGGTCAGCACTCTACTCTAAACACTTTATGAATACATGGCCTTAACATAAAGAAAGGAAGCAAGTTGGTTAAAACACTCATCATCACTACCCTTAGCCTTAAGCCAAACATAGAACATGATAGTCAGTTACATACTGTAGATAGAAAGATTGCGGAGCTAATTAACTACAACAACTGCATTTAAATAAGGATAGGCTAAGATCAACTACTTTACATGTAATACAAAGTAGGTGGGTGTTAGCTAATACACACACAGCACGCACACACCACACACACACACACACACACCACACACCACACACCACCACACCACACACACACACAACCCACACACACACACCCACACACACACACACGGCAAGGTCTCGTAAATGAGCTGTGAGTATGCTGGTGTGTGTGGGAGACCAGCTTAACAACATGAACAGTGCATTAAAACAAGGCTAAAGAGTATTCAGCACCATGGTAACTGAAGCAGTGGCAATAACATGAGCTGTACTGTGATATGTACATTGGCWTCTAAATCCAAACTACTGTAATAAATCAAATCACATTTTACTACAGTTGTAGACTAACAGGGAAATGCTTACTTACGGATCTTTTTCCAACAATGCAGTTCAAGATAAAGATACAAAATAATATAAAAAATGTAAATAGTGACATGAGGAATAAATACACAGTGAATAATGAATAACAATAATGAGTCAAAATAACATGTCTATATACAGGGAGTAGCAGCAGCGAGTCGATGTGCAGGGGTACAAGGTAACTGAGGTAGATATGTACATATAGGTAGGGGTAAAGTGACTAGGCAACAGGATAGATAATAGACAGTAGCAGCAGCTTATGTGTAAAAGTGTGTGTGTGTGTGTGTGTGTGTATGTGTAAACGTGTGTGTGCGGCGTCAGTATGCATGTGTGTGCATCTTATGAGTGTGTGGGTGTATGTAGTAACGTGTGTATGTGTGTGGTGGGGTGTCAGTTTAAGTCAGTGGAGGCTCCTCAGAGGAGGSGGAGGACCATCMTCCTCAGTGAATTTCTGAAAAWTKWAAATAGTGAAACATTTAAAAAGTTATCCTTTTTAGATAAAATTATACTAAATATATATTTACGTCACCAAATAATTGATTAAAACACACTGTTCTGCAATAAAGTTCTACAGTAACTCTACAACAGCCACTTAGGATAGCACCATGGTGTAGCCGGAGGACAGCTAGTTTCGTCCGCCTCTGGGTACATTGACTTAAATAGACTTACACAGTAATTATGACAACTTACGGAGGATATCCTACAACCTATCAGAGTTTTGCAGCATGAACTGACATGGTGTGGCACCCAATCAAAGGATCAGAGAACAAATCTAGTACTGAAAGCAGAAACTACAGCTACCTAGCACTTCAGTGCATAAAATGTGGTGAGTAGTTGACTCAAAAGAGAGAAAGACAATAGTTCAACAGCAAAATAGTTTAACTACTCAAAAACCTGGCCTCAAACAGAAAGGATGCTGTGCTAGCTGGCTATGGCTAGCCAACACCTGGAACTCTCCAAGTCAAGGTTAAGCTTTTTGTTATATGAATTTATTGCCACCAGGGCCCACCGGTGTAAATGCTAACTGCTTGCTTGACTATACACTGTGCTGTATGATTGTAGCAGGTTTTATATTTAACGCATTAGTTCTAGTAGCTATGTTGACTGTAGATGTTAGCTAATATGGGGACAAGATGTAAGCTTGTGTTAGCAGTTAGCGTTATGATATAAGGTTTGGCTTTGGAAAGGTTTTTTTCACCTGATCACAGACAGCTGATGTGTTATGCACTGTTGTTACAAGCGAAGGAAAAGGTGAGAGGAGGAAAGCGCATAGATGCTAGAAAGGAAATTAACGAGCAAAGTGATCATGCTGTTTGTATGTGGCTGCTATGAAAGTGAACTGTGTTTGGCGTGTGATCAAGGGTGTATTAATTCGCCGATTCTGTTGAAAAACCTTTCTTCAACTGTAACGTCCTGACCAGAGTTATTATGTTGTTTGCTTGTTTAGTGTTGGTCAGGACGTGAGCTGGTGGGAATTCTATGTTGTGTGTCTAGTTTGTCTGTTTCTGTGTCCAGCCTAATATGGTTCTCAATCAGAGGCAGCTGGTAATCGTTGTCCCTGATTGAGAATCATATATAGGAGGCTTGTTTGGTGTTGGGATTTTGTGGTGATTGTTTCCTGTCTCTGTGTTTGTGTTCTGCACCAGATAGGACTGTCTCGGCTTTCACGTTTGTGTTTTTGTATTGTTGTAAGTGTTCACCGTTTATTGTCAAATTAAACATGTTGAACACTAACCGCGCTGCATTTTGGTCCTCTCCTTCATCCAGGAAGAAAGTCGTTACATCAACAGAACGAAACGGGAATAAACATACCTTTATTTGCCCAATAGAAACTCTCGTTTGCAACTGCTGGACTAATGATTACACCCTAAATCAGCTAGATGCAGGCAAGAGAGTGCAAGGCGGTATTGAATGTGTCACTGTCTGTCAACTTGACTACTCACATTTTTCTCTCGACCTGTTGTAAACTTTCATTCATAGGCTAGGTTGTAGCAACTTCCGATGGGTATAGAGAAAATTATCATGTAGTAGCCTAAACCTATCGATGTTACATTGACTGGTTGAATGGAATATGAAGGACAGTCATCCAATATGCTGTAAAAAAATAAGGCCATGCCCATCTTAAATGGCACCGATCGCCACTGGTGTAAATATCTGTGAGTCTGTGTGTAGAGTCCAGTGTGTGTGCATAGAGTCAGTGCAAGAGATGGTCAATGCAGGTAGTCCGGGTAGCCATTTGATGACCTATTTAGCAGGCTTGTTTAGCAGTATTATGGCTTGGGGGTAGAAGCTGTTCAGGGTCCTGTTGGTTCCTGACTTGGTGCCTCGGTACCACTTGTGCGGTAGCAGAGAGAACAGTCTATGACTTGGGTGGCTGGAGTCTTTGACAATTTTTTGGGCCTTCCTCTAGCACCACCTATATACAGGTCCTGGATGGCAGGGGCTCGGCCCCAGTACTCACCACCCTCTGTAGCCCTTGTGGTCGGGTGCCTTGCAGTTGCCGTACCAAGTGGTGATGCAGCCACCTGCATCACCACTTGTGCTCTTTTGTGTGTGTGTGTGTGTGTTGTTGTGAAACATGCTCCATGTGTATGCTTTGAGACCAGCAGGCAGTGTTCTAGACTCTAATCAGGTCTCTCCATCAATGTACTGCTACTGTAATAGAGCCCTTAGCCCTCTCCATTTATACAAGAGACCCTTCACACACGCACACACACACACAGCCCTACTCATTCCCACAAGAGACCTTCATTAGTCCCCCCGTACAGAGAACAGAGAGGAGGAGGAAGGGACAGGTGAAGGACAAAAGGAGGGCAGCAGAGAGAGAGAGATAATATAGAAGGAAAGATGGTGTAACGACAGAATGACAGGATAATAGGGATTCAAACTATGAGGAGGGAGAAAAAGAGAAGGGATAAAGAGAGAGTGAGGGAGAGAGAGAGAGAGCCAGGATGAAAAATGAGAGGGATAGCTAGAAGACACCGTTAAGGGGAGATGAAGAGAGAAAATGACCTTGCTGAAGGAGGGCAGCCAGAGGAGTGTGTGTGGCACGTGTGTGTGTGCAGGGTTGGGTATGTCCTTTTAAATGTAATCCGCTACAGTTACTAGTTACCTAGAGTGGGAGGTAGCCTAACGGTTACAGTGTTTGGCGGTAACTGAAAGATCACTGGTTCAAGAGCCGACAAGGTAAGAAATCGGCTGGCCTTGAACTTAACTCTAATTTGCTCAAGGGAAGCCGTACTTACAGGCTGACCCTGTAAAACAACACATTTCACTGCACCTATCTGGTGTATGTGAAATATAAAAAAGTATGTTTACCTGTCCAAATTGGAATCTGTAACGTAACTTTTGGATTGCCCAAACTCAGTAACATAATCTTTCAGTTACTTTCCCCTTAAGAACATTAGAAGACAAAAATGATCCATCAACCACATTTGGTGTGTCATCATAGTGGTCTCTGACTTGTGGTCAGACTCTCTCAGGTGGAACAAACTTAAACTTGCGCCTTTTTTCAATGCTGAATTGATGTCATTGAGAAAACAGAAAGATGTCATAATGGATTATTTTCCAGCAAATCCTTTCTGAATTTAAAAGTAATCCAAGAAGTAATCATCTAGTTTGTCAAAGTATCTTTAATCTGTTAGTGTTTTGTAAGTAATCAGTTACTCCCAACCATATGTGTGTGGTGTGTGTGTGTGTGTGTGTGTGGTGTGTGTGTATGTGTGTGTGTATGTGTGTCTGTGTACCTTGCTGAAGCGAGGGGAGCAGGAGGAGAACTGCCTGATCTCAACAGGCTCATCATCATCGTTGGTGTCATCCTCATCGTACGCATTGATGTGGTGATAACGATCTGAACGGGCTGAGGGAGGACAGGAGAAGAGAGAGAGAAACAGAGAGAGAGAGAGAGACAGATGGCGAGAAAGAGAGATTGAGAGAAAGAGAGATGGAGAGAAACAGAGAGAAAGAGAGATGGAGAGAAACAGAGAGAAAGAGAGAGCGAGAGAGAGATGTAACATCTTAGTCTTCATAAATAATTTAACGGCCCTAGCCTTGGCGTTCTCTCCTCTGCTTACACTTTTCAAAGTCGCTGCAAAATGCTGCAACACTTTGGGAGAACCGCTCTCTGGCTTGGCTGAGTTTTACCATGAGATAACCCCTATCAAAGATCAAAGACTCACTTGCTTTACACATGGAGCCCAATTCTGATCTTTTTCCAATTATATGTATTTTGATCAATCAGATACGTTTTTGGCCAATTGGGAAAATATCAGAATTGGGCTGCCTGTGTAAATGCAGCCAGTGTGCTTTATTGGCATTAAATAGACAGGTAAAGGCACTCACTGTCGAAGTAGCTGGTGTCCTCTTCTGACTCCAGGTGAGGTATGAACTCTGCCTTCTGTCTCAGTAGACTGTTCCAGTCCAGGTCAGAGAAGAACGAGTGCTGCTTYACCTCAAACGCTCCCCCTGGGGGCACGGAGGAATAATACCAACAACAAGATCAGCTCTGAGAATGTAGGCCTCGGAAGAGCATATGGCTCTGGGCCATGGTAGTTGGAGTAATACATAAACAAAGGTTAAAATGTGAATAATTATGGCATGATTCATTACACACAGTAGGCAGGAATATTTTCTGACTCATATCAGAGACCTAGGGAGAGTAGCCTGCTGCGTGCCAGACTGTTGTTATTATCATTTTCAAAATAAATGTACCCCCCTTTTCGATCTTGTTACATCGCTGCAACTCCCCAATGGACTCGGAGAGGTGAAGGTGGAGTCATGTGTCCTCCGAAACATGACCTGCCTAAACATGACCTGCCTAACCGCGCTCCTTAACACCCGCCAGCTTAGCCCGGAAGCCAGCCGCACCAATGTGTCGGAGGAAACACCGTTCAACTGGCCACCAGGGTCAGCCTGCAGGCACCCGGGCTGCCACAAGGAGGTGCTACAGCACGATGAGCCAAGTAAAGCACCCCCAGGCAAAGCTCCCCTAACCTGGACGACGCTGGGCCAATTGTGTGCCGTCCTATGCACTCCCGACCACGGCCAGTTGTGGCACAGCCTGGAGATGAACCCGGGTCTGTAGTAAATCTGTGTTCAACAATGCATTGCCTTGACAACATGGTTGTGTTGGTAGATATCAGTAGACGACAGCAGAAACAGGAGGAACATCTTAAATTCTAGCACATTGGTTCAGAAACTTGGTGTCGGGAGCGACCAAGTTGAAATTAGGTCCCCTGAGAAAATCTTCAAATGGGTATAGAATACAAGCTAAACTTTTAGTGTCAACTAAGGCCTTTTGCCGTGTGCAGAACAAGTTTGAGAAGCCCTGTTGTAGTACCTGTACCCAGCCTCATCAGTGGATTGGTCTGTAGCAGGGTTGATATCAGTCCCGGGCATCAGCAGGCAGGACCTCATCTCCATCAGGCCACACTATGTCATCTGAGAGAGAACAACGAGCCAGTTACAGAGAGAATGAACAGCAAGGATTTGGAACGGACCAACATCGAGTCAGGTACAAGTTAGTACACAGACAGAGGCCTTGGAGTCAACAGTCACCTACAGCAGTGTTTTTAAACTCTCCTCAGGGACCCCCAGTCGTTCATTTGATCTATTCCAGAGCTAGCACACCTGATTCAACTTGTGAATTGTCTGGGGGTCCCCGAGGGGAGCTTTGAAAACCCCTGACATACAGCACAGAACAAGAGGCACTGGGGGGATTCAAAAAGGTGCAGACACAGAGGAAAGGCCAGCCCTCATGTCTCAATCACCTGTGATGACCTGTCCAAAGAGCTCCTCAGGCGTGTCTCCAAAGAAGGGCACACAGCCCACAGAAACTCATAGAGGATGATGCCCATGGCCCACCAGTCCACCGGCTTCCCGTAGCCTTGTCTCAGGATCACCTCCGGGGCTATGTACTCTGGGGTGCCACACACCTGGGACAGGGAGAGAGATCCACCAATCACAAGTCTCGATCACGCTCCTTGCCTCTATTTTCCTCTCACCTACATGTACCGGATGCATGGAGTAGTCCCAAAAGTGCAAAACCTGCCCATCTGCCACTCCAGGCAGGCTCAATAAAATAAAGACAACAACAAATACTATTTGAACCCAGGTCTGGCCTGCGTAGCTATCTGCAAGCCCAAGAGCTTGAATATTCTTCCATCTGTCTCTGACAGAAGTACTGTACAGTAATCACAAATCAAGGACCCAGATTGTATAATGCTGATAATCAGAATTCTAATTCTAATTGGTA
The DNA here is from genome assembly GCF_002910315.2 of Salvelinus sp. IW2-2015. NCBI lineage: Eukaryota > Metazoa > Chordata > Actinopteri > Salmoniformes > Salmonidae > Salvelinus > Salvelinus sp. IW2-2015. The sequence goes on along the minus strand of NW_019947245.1, from coordinate 5,559 downwards.
CTGTTGCTGTACACTGTTGAGGCAGCAGGGGCCTAGTTCATTACAGCTGAGTGAATAACCAATGCCCTCTAATCAAGAGTCTGCACAGACCACAACGTGAAAGGTCTTCATCTATTTCATGTGCAGATGATGTGTGTTCATTAGAACCCATTAAAAAGAGCTGGTGTACACCCAAAACAGTTGGTAGAGCTGCTGACTAACGGCGAGTAACTGTAGGCTGAAAAAATGTAATAAAGAGATTTGCACACACTACATACAAGCTCCCAGTAATTTATTGGGTAAACCACCAACTTTCAGCATCACTGTGCCTTCTTCAGGGTCATGTCATGAATGCTAGAACCAGATTATGTAAACAACACTGCAATTAGTGCAACCTATGACAATAGTGAGGGGTGTGTCATAGTTACTAGGGTGATAAGAGTGAAAACATGTTTTACCGTTAAAAGACAATAGTTTACAGCATGTTGAATATATTAGGCTATTGTTATCATTTTGCAACATAATTAGATATTGTGCATAGTAATAGCATCAACATACATTATTAATTTATTTAATACACATATTTAATTTGTTCCATGCTAAAGCAGGTTATATCCATCTAGAGGCCTCTTTCTACCTCTATGTGAAACAACACAGCATTCAGTCTGGTTTAACCAGCTAGAATGCACCGACCGCTGGAGATGACACTGTATTGCTGCTGGCCTAACAGCATCATTTATTAATATGGGGAGTTAAATTCAAAACCTGCGTAAACAACAAACTGTAATTGCAAAATAAATAGGKACCAGAATTGTATTTATTTAGAGAAATGATGATGATTCAGTCTGTTTGGTAAACATTATTAGTGACTGTGTGTATTCCTCTTGCTTGGCAAATGATGCGTTTTTGCAAGGTTATTTTGAGATTCTCAATCCGTTGATGCATGAGGCAAGTCAAGGGATCCTGAATTCAACTCACTCACGCAACTGTCATGACTGTAGGCTATCTACAGACTTTCTAACATACTGTATGTGATTGGCTCTTCATTGAGAAGTTGGCTGTACACTACCTCTCACAATATGATTATTGTTTGTTTGATTAGCTGAGTGACTGACTGATCATGACTGACCGATTGACTAACTGACTGATTGATTGACTGACCAATCAATCGATCTACCTGTTTGTCCAGGAACTCGCGTGCGTCCTTCTCGATGTGTCCCTCGTACAGGTTGGTGGTGAGGCTCATCAGACCCATCTTAGACAGGCCAAAGTCGGTCAGCTTGATGTGGCCCATAGAGGTGATCAGAAGACTGGTGGAAACAGGAACAACACATGGGCTGTTAGATATCAACTGCACAGCAAACCCCAGGAACAGCCATGATTCCATTCCAGCCATTACAATGAGCCCGTCCTCCTATAGCTCCTCCCACCAGTATGTATGACCAATAGGAGCCTGTAGACAGTATTCCTAGAACCTTTCACAGTACACACATTTTGGCTTAATATTTTTAGAGGGTGTCCCAAATTTTCCTAAGAAATTACATTTATGGTGAATATTGTATGGTGTGAAAGCAACTTAAGACCTCCAATCCACCAGGGGAGTGTCAGGGTGTCAGTGCAGCCCACTCACTTGTCAGGCTTGAGGTCTCGGTGCACTATGCCATAGTTGTGTAGGTACTCCAGTGCCAGCACGGTCTCTGCAAAGTACATTTTGGTGAGTTCCACGGACGGGCAGCGCCCCGATGTTCTTCAGCAGAGTGGCACAGTCTCCCCCTATAGGACACAAACATGGTTGGTTAGACACAGTTCCTCCCTATAGGAACACAACATGGTTGGTTAGACACAGTCTCCCCTATAGGAACACAACATGGCTGGTTAGCACACAGTCTCCCCCTATAGGAACACAACATGGTTGGTTAGACACAGTCTCCCCTATAGGAACACAACATGGCTGGTTAGACACAGTCTCCCCCTATAGGAACACAACATGGTTGGTTAGACACAGTCCTCCCCTATAGGAACACAACATGGCTGGTTAGACACAGTTCTCCCCTATAGGAAACACAACATGGTTGGTTAGACACAGTCTCCCCCTATAGGAACACAACATGGCTGGTTAGACACAGTCCTCCCCTATAGGAACACAACATGGTTGGTTAGACACAGTCTCCCCTATAGGAACACAACATGGTTGGTTAGACACGGTCTCCCCCTATAGGAACACACATGGTTGGTTAGACCACAGTCTCCCCTATAGGAACACAACATGGTGGTTAGACACAGTCTCCCCCTATAGGAACACAACATGGTTGGTTAGACACAGTCTCCCCTATAGGAACACAACATGGTGGTTAGACACAGTCTCCCCTTAGGAACACAACATGGCTGGTTAGACACAGTCTCCCCCTATAGGAACACAACATGGCTGGTTAGACACAGTCCTCCCCTATAGGACACAACATGGTGGTTAGACACAGTCCCTCCCCTATAGGAACACAACATGGCTGGTTAGACACAGTCTCCCCCTATAGGAACACAAAATGGTTGGTTAGACCACAGTCTCCCCCTATAGGAACACAACATGGTTGGTTAGACACAGTCTCCCCCTATAGGAACACAACATGGCTGGTTAGACACAGTCTCCCCTATAGGAACAAACATGGTTGGTTAGACACAGTCTCCCCCTATAGGAACACAACATGGTTGGTTACACAGTCTCCCTATAGGAACAAACATGGTTGGTTAGACACAGTCTCCCCCTATAGGAACACAACGTGGTTGGTTAGACACAGTCTCCCCCTATAGGAACACAACATGGTTGGTTAGACACAGTCTCCCCTATAGGAACACAACTGGTTGTTAGACACAGTCTCCCCCTATAGGAACACACATCGTGGTGGTTAGACCACAGTCTCCCCCTATAGGAACACAACATGGTTGGTTAGACACAGTCTCCCCCTATAGGAAACACAACATGGTTGGTTAGACACAGTCTCCCCCTATAGGAACAAACATGGTTGGTTAGACACAGTCTCCCCCTATAGGAACACAAACGTGGTTGGTTAAGACACAGTCCTCCCTATGGAACACAACATGGTTGGTTAGACACAGTCTCCCCTATAGGAAACACAACTGGTTGGTTAGACACAGTCTCCCCCTATAGGAACACAACTGGTTGGTTAGACACGTCCCCTAAGGAACACACATGGTTGGTTAGACACAGTCTCCCCTATAGGAACACAACATGGTTGGTTAGACACAGTCTCCCCCTATAGGAACACACCATGGTTGGTTAGACACAGTCCCCCCTATAGGAACACAACATGGTTGGTTAGACACAGTCTCCCCCTATAGGAACACAACATGGTTGGTTAGACACAGTCTCCCCCTATAGGAACACACATGGTTGGTTAGACACAGTCTCCCCCTATAGGAACACAACATGGTTGGTTAGACACAGTCTCCCCCTATAGGAACACAACATGGTTGGTTAGACACAGTCTCCCCCTATAGGAAACACATGTGTAGCACGTCTCCCCCTATAGGAACACACATGGTTGGTTAGCACAGTCTCCCCTATAGGAACACAACATGGTTGGTTAGACACAGTCTCCCCCTATAGGAACACAACATGGTTGGTTAGACACAGTCCTCCCCCTATAGGAACACAACATGGTGGTTAGACACAGTCTCCCCCTATAGGAACACAACATGGTTGGTTAGACACAGTCTCCCCCTATAGGAACAAACATGGTTGGTTAGACACAGTCTCCCCCTATAGGAACACAACATGGTTGGTTAGACACACGTCTCCCCTATAGGAACACACATGGTTGGTTAGACACAGTCTCCCCTATAGGAAACAACATGGTTGGTTAGACATGGGTTATGCCTCGGTTCTCTAGCTAAAGAATGGACTTGTACACACTTTCTGTCATGGATTCAAAACAATGGTGGGGACTTCATTGACCTACAGACAAAGCTTATACCACAACAAAGCTTTTCAATTTACAACGGAAATGTACCCTTTGGAAGAGAATGGGGCACAGCCTGAGAGTCAGGCTGAAGGGTTAAAGGATTTCACAGTGTCTGTCGGCCCTATCTGCGGTCGTTTGTCTTGGGTTGTTTCTCCCCTCCTCCTTTGGCCTGGTAAACCTATGTTTGGCAGAGTCCCGTCTGACTCACACACTACTCTTAATGCCTGGCTGTGTCTGTAGGCTGACTCTGAACACTAACAATCAGGAGAAAAGCAATCTGCTTTCTGCTATATAGTTGGGTTGAGTATGCTGAGTTGCCCTCGAGCACCTAACCACGCATTAAGGAAGATGGTTTGTCTAGGGCTGCTGTGGGAAGTGACCCCGTTCTACAACTGAATTGACTATGGTAAAATAACAACTTGATAGTTATTTGAATCTCTGGCCCTCGTCAATCCCCTATATAGATAGGATAGATGTTTTTAAATTTCCACCAGTGGTGTTGGTTAGACACAGTCCCAACCAGAAGCCATGGATTACAGGCAACATTCGCACTGAGCTAAAGGGTAGAGCTACCACATTCAAGGTGCGGGACTCTGCCCCGGAAGCTTATAGAAATCCTACCCTCCGACAAACCATCAAACAGGCAAAAGTCGCCAATATAGGGCTAAGATTGAATCGTACTTTACCGGCTCCGACGCTCATCTTATGTGGCAGGGCTTGCAAACTATTACAGACTACAAAGGGGCACAGCCGCGAGCTGCCCAGTGACACGAGCCTACCAGACGAGCTAAATCCCTTCTATGCTCGCTTCGAGGCAAGCAACACTGAGGCATGCATGAGAGCATCAGCTGTTCCAGGCGACTGTGTGATCATGCACTCCGTAGCCGACGTGAGTAAGACCTTTAAACAGGTCAACATTCACAAGGCCGCGGGGCCAGGTGGATTACCAGGACGTGTCTTCACTGACATTTTCAACCTGTCCCTGATTGAGTCTGTAATACCAACATGTTTCAAGCAGACCACCATTCGTCTCTGTGCCCAAGAACACTAAGGCAACCTGCCTAAATGACTACAGACCTGTAGCACTCACGTCTGTAACCATGAAGTGCTTTGAAATGCTGGTAATGGCATCTAACACCATTATCCCAGAAACACTAACACACTCCAATTTGCAAACCGCCCAAACAGATCCACAGATTATGCAGTCTCTATTGCACTCCACACTGCCCTTTCCACCTGGACAAAAGGAACACCTATGTGAGAATGCTATTCATTGACTACAGCTCAGCGTTCAACACCATAGTACCCTCAAAGCTCATCACTAAGCTAAGATCCTGGGACTAAACACCTCCCTCTGCAACTGGATCCTGGAATTCCTGACGGGCCCCCCCAGGTGGTGAGGGTAGGTAGCAACACATCTGCTACGCTGATCCTCAACACTGGAGCCCCTCAGGGGTGCGTGCTCAGTCGCCTCCTATGCTCCCTGTTCATCCACGACTGCGTGGCAAGGCATGACTCCAACACCATCATTAAGTTTGCAGACAACACACACAGTGGTAGGCCTGATCACCGACAACGACGAGACAACGCCTATAGGTAGGAG
>NW_019947244.1:17190-23778 GCF_002910315.2 Salvelinus sp. IW2-2015 | reverse complement strand
CTCCCCCTCTAAGTCCCTACCTGCGCTCCTCTCACCGTAAGCTGGTCTTCTCCACGCCCCCTCCCCCTCTCGCCCTCATAAGCTCCACTACCCTGGTCTTCTCCACCCCCCCCCCTCTTCTCCACCCTCTAGCTCCTCCTGGCTCTCTCCCCTAGCTGGCTTCTCCCCACCCCCCTCCCCCTCTCTCCTCTAGCTCCCTACCTGGCTCTTCTCTCCACCCCCCTCCCCCCCTCTCCCCCTCTAGCTCCCTACCTGCTTCTCTCCCTAGCTGGCTCTCTCCCCACCCCCCTCCCCTCTCTCCCCTCTAGCCCTACCGCCTACTCTCCCCACCCCCCTCCCCTCTCTCCCCCTCTAGCTCCCTACCTGGCTCTCTCCCTAGCGGGCTCTCTCCACCCCCCCCCCCCCCTCTCCCCTCTAGCTCCCTACCTGGCTCTCTCCCTAGGCTGGCTCTCTCCCCACCCCCCTCCCCCCTCTCTGCCTCCATCAGGCTCTGACAGGGGAGGTTATAGAGATACATGTTTCTTCCAAAGCATTCATCACACAGACATCCAGATCAACACTGTTGTCACTGTGTTCTAGAGGCAGAGAACTGTGTGTGTTGTTTGAGGAGGGCCTGCTATGTGCAACCTGCTGAGGAGATGAGGCAATGCCTTCTGCTGCTTCACACACACACACATGCACAATTACTGTACAGTTGTACGTGGCCCCTGCACTGGCCGTTAGGTGCCCCGAGTGACAGACTCTGGTTGCAGGCCAACAGATGGAAGGAGGAACAACACCAGACAGATTACGAGGTTACACCGAACACACACACACACACACACACACACACACACACACACACACACACACACACACACACACACACACACACACACACACACCACACACACACACACACACACACACACACACACCACACACACAACACAAACAATTGTGGTCCCAGTAGGCGAAAGCGGTGTGTTGTCTGTGTGTGTACGTGGCAGGTTAGTAGGCGGGGCTCAGCTCTAACTGTAACGGAGGTACCAACAGGGGGCTTGAAACACACAAACACACTAGTTATGCACGAGCGCACACAAGCAAGACACACACAGGTCTTTGATTTACATCTGCTCTCTGCGGCCCCTGTTGTGTTGCATCCCTTCGGTTACTTATCTTTACAGGGCCTTTTGTCTCACTGCTGTGTGTGTGTGTGAGTGAGAGAGAGAGCTTTTGCACTGCGCTCCATGAAGCGTGTCAGTGGCCTCACCTACATTAGCCTGAATGAACACACACACAACACACACACACACACACACACACACACACACACACACACACACACACACACACACACACACACACACACCACACACACACCACACACACACACACACACACACAGCAGATGCTAGTCCCTGAACTACAACACAAAGGGAGGAAAAAAGTTATTGTCACAACCTCTTTCTCATGCTAATCTAATGTAAATCCATAACATTACACACATAGCTAACACAACAATACAACACTCACAGAAGAGCTCTCTCTCTGTCACTAAACACTATTCATATGTTAAATAAATATGAAGTCCATAGAAAATCRATGATAARCTAAATGCTAACAGTAGCTTGCATCTAATTTAAATAGACTAGATGTATAGAATAGATTCAGATAGAAGCAAGTTGGAGTCTACTAAAACCCCATTGTTATTGTCTATGGAGTAACTATCTATGTTGTCATGATTGTCTATGGAATAACTATCTATGTTGTCATGATTGTCTATGGAGTAACTATCTATGTTGTCATGATTGTCTATGGAGTAACTATCTATGTCCTATCTTTAGTTTGTCATGATCTGGTCTATGGAGTAACTATCTATGTTGTCATGATTGTCTATGGAATAACTATCTATGTTGTCATGATTGTCTATGGAGTAAATATCTCATGTTTGTCATGATTGTCTATGGAAGTAATCTCATGTTGTCATGATTGTCTATGGAGTAACTATCTCATGTGTCATGATGTCTATGAAGTAACTATCCATGTATGATTGTCTATTGGAGTAACTATCTATGTTGTCATGATTGTCTTATGAGTACAACTATCCCATGTCATGACTGTTCTATGGAGTAACTATCGTATGTGTCATGATATGTCTATGGAGACTATCTATTTGTCATGATTGTCTATGGAGTACACTCTAGTTGTCATGATTGTCTATGGAGTAACTATCTATGTTGTCATGATTGTCTATGGAGTAACTATCTATGTTGTCATGATTGTCTATGGAGTAACTATCTATGTTGTCATGATTGTCTATGGAGTAACTATCCATGTTAATGCAGTTGTCTATGGAGTAAACTATCTATGTTGTCATGATTGTCTATGGAGTAACTATCCATGTTGTCATGACTGATCTATGGAGTAACTATCTATGTTGTCATGACTGTCTATGGAGTAACTATCCTATGTGTCATGATTGTCATGGAGTAAACTATCTATGTTGTCATGACTGTCTATGGAGTAACTATCCATGTCACTAGATTGTCTTATGGAAGACTATCTATGTTGTCACTGACTGTCTATGGAGTAACTATCTATTTTGTCATCCATGTTGTCATGACTGTCTATGTAGTAACTATCCATGTTGTCATGATTGTCTATGGAGTGACCATCTATGTTGTCATGATTGTCTATGGAGTAACTATCTATGTTGTCATGATTGTCTATGGAGTAACTATCTATGTTGTCATGATTGTCTATGGAGTAACTATCTATGTTGTCATGATTGTCTAGTAGTAACTATCTATGTTGTCATGATTGTCTATGGAGTAACTATCCATCTTGTCATGACTGTCTATGGAGTAACTATCTATGTTGTCATGACTGTCTGGAGTAACTATCTATGTTGTCATGATTGTCTATGGAGTAACTATCCATGTCATGATTGTCTATGGAGTAACTATCTATGATGTCATGACTGTCTATGGAGTACTATCATGTATCATGATTGTCTATGGAGTAACTATCTATGTTGTCATGATTGTCTATGATAACTACCGTCATACGATGGAGTAACTATCTATGTTGTTATCCATGTTGTCATGACTGTCTATGGAGTAACTATCTATGTTGTCGATATTGTCTATGGTTAGTTGACCATTAGCTCATGTTATGATTGTCTAGAGGACATATCTATGTTGTCAGATTGCTGAGTAACTATCTATTGTCATGATTGTCTATGGAGTACTATCTATGTTGTCATGATGTCTATGGAGTAATATCTATGTTGTCATGATTGTCTATGGAGTAATATCTATGTTTTTCATGATTGTCTATGGAGTAACTATCCATGTCATGATTGTCTATGGAGTAACTATCTATGTTGTCCTATGTCTATGAATTAACTATCCATGTTGTCATGACTGTCTATGGAGTAACTATCATGTTGTCATGACTGTCTATGGAGTAACTATCTATGTGTGCTATGATTGTCTATGGAGTAACTATCTATGTTGTCATGACTGTCTATGGAGTAACTATCCATGTCATGATTGTCTATGGAGTAACTATCTATGTTGTCATGACTGTCTATGGAGTAAACTATCTATGTTGTCATCCATGTTGTCATGACTGTTAGTATGTAACTATCCATGTTGTCATGATTGTCTATGGAGTGACCATCTATTTTCATGATTGTCTATGGTATACTATCTATGTTGCTCATGACTGTCTATGGAGTGACTATCTATGTTGTCATGACTGTCCTTATGGATGTACCACGTGTCGACTAGTACTATATGTACTCTATTTGTACTATGTGAGCGTCTATGGAGTAACTATTTATGTTGTCATGACTGTCTATGGAGTAACTCTCTATGTTGATTGTATGTGCTTGTCATGGAGTAACTATCTATTGTCTGATGATTGCTATGGGGATAACCATCCATGTTGTCATGACTGTCTATGGAGTAACTATCTTATGTTGTCATGGACTGTCTATGGAGTAACTATCTAGTTGTCATGGATGTCTATGGAGTAACTATCTATGTTGTCATGATTGTCTATGGAGTAACTATCTATGTTGTCATGACTGTCTATGGAGTAACTATCTTGTGTCATGATGTTGGAGTAACCATCATGTTGTCATGACTGTCTAGTGAGTAACTATCTATGTTGTCATGATGTCTATGAGTAACTATCTATGTTGTCATGCTGTCTATGGAAACTATCTATGTTGTCATGACTGTCTATGGAGTAACTATCTAACTGCTGCAGATAATGACAGAGTAATGTAAATTAAACTGGACAGACCTGTTTTTAATGAAGCTCACACACAAAGGCTGACAACAATGTGCCGGTAGGGGTGGGTGTGTGGAGCAACGGGGAATCTAATACTGAGTGACATGCTGTGTGTGTTAATGAATTTGCATATAGCGTGTGTGTCAACATCTAGTTTGAGATTTCAACGTTTATTCACCATGTTGCCGAGGATACAACAGGTGTAAAACAATACAGTAACATTCTTCCTTGAGAAGCTCTTTCCACACAGCGTTTATATAAAAAAAACTAATATAAATAATAATAACAAATAAAGCAGTGAAATGATCATGTGTGTGTGCATGTTGGTGTCTCTTCGTCGCCTGGCAGTGTGACATCAGGTCCAGACCGTAAAGCTCTGTCACTAGGCTTGTGTGGTGTGTTGTGGTGTGTCGTTGTGAGGAGAGACACCGGGCTGCACACGCTCATTAACAACGGCCGGCGCTCTCGGCCCAATTAAATTAGCCGACCTTGAACAATAACCACTTAAACCCTCAGACAGACAGGAGCACACGCACACACACACACCCACACACACACACACACACACACACACACACACACACACACACACACACACACACACACACACACACACACACACACAACACACACACACACACACAACAAATAAGAAACACGTAATACACATACCCATGACATAGATACAGTGGGGTCTGAAATTTTTGACCCCTTGATAAAGATGAGCAAAATGACTGTATAATAAATGATAAAACTGAGCGACATTGCATTAGGCTTGAGAGGTTCCCAGATTTCACAATGTCATACTGCTCTTCTGCCATCCTGGGATTTACGGATTTACCGGCATTGCACACAAAGGGGCGCTAAAAACAAAAAGCCCATTGGAATGCTAACAAAATTAGCACAAGTAATAGCGAAATCACATATACCTTGTTAGGTAAATGCTAACAAGCAAAATGAACAAACTAATTGCAAAGACAAGCAGATCCAGCTCATAAAGTTATACAAGTATAGCTATAGTTACCGAATGTCATTTTTCGGTGAATGTGGACATTTACAAGTGTATGTGAACGAGAGAAATTGTGCAAATGAAACCAAATGTATGATGCATGTTTTTTCTGAAGGAAAAGCATCATGTGTACACGATAGCATGGAGAAGAATGGAGGATGGAAAAAACGCTAGTAGGAAGCACAGGGGGAAAATGGCAGCTGTACAGAACTCTCGATAACAAGGCTCTCAGACTTCTAAAACACGGTAGAAGCAGTTATATATATCTGATGGCAAAAAAAAAAAAAAGTAGTGCTCTTTATAGGGATTAGAGAAAAGAGTTACCAGGACAAAAGTATGTACTATATTGGGAATAGGGTGCCCAGGTCAAACTAGTGCTCTATATATAGGGAATAGGGTGCCAGTCAAAACTAGCGCCTATATAGAGATATAGGGTGCCCAGGTCAAAACTAGCGCTCTATATAGGGAATAGTGGCCCAGGTCAAAACTAGACTCTATATAGGGAATAGGTTGGCCCAGGTCAAAACTAGCTCTCTATATAGGGCATATAGGGTGCCAATTTGGATGCCAAATTGAAAGACAGTTGTTTGAGGTTGTCAATGTTCTACCAGGTCACAAGATGTTGTAGTTGGTAAAAGAAGTGGGATTTTTGTCTGTATATAAAAGGGGTATATAAGGATGAGCCAGAGATGGTCAGAGAGTCATGTATTGATGTCAATGGGAGACTAGTTGGATTCACCTCATACTGGACTAATAGGGAACAGGGCTATGAGTTCCAGAGACAAGGGTAGTGAATAAACACTGACCCTAGTTCAGTATTGTGATTTCCTTTTTCCTTCATTTATGAAAAAACCATTAAATTATTAAGAGCTAAAAATACAAGCACCTGTTTTCAGACTGATGAGTTGCAGCTCACAACCCCCCACGGAGTGAGCCTTGCATGTGTTTTGTCTGTGTGTGTGTGTGTGTGTGTGTTGTATGCTTGCTGTGTGTGAGTTGTATGCCTGCTGTGTGTGTGTCTGCACAAAGATGCACACGACAGGGTGTATTGTGAGCGCGTCACCTCCCAGTGGCTGAAGACCAGTTGGGACTAGCCAATCCACTGGTTCTCTTGCGTATCTCATCAGCGAATCCGAAGCTCTCGGCCACAGGAAGGACGGCCTTGATGATGAACATCTCTGTCCCCTCCTTCATCTCCTCTGTAACACTCGGCCCTCCCTCTTCCCCAGGACCCGTACACACGACCTGGACACACAGCACACCACGATAATTAGTAGAAGTGGCTAACGTGTACC
>NW_019947244.1:14601-16245 GCF_002910315.2 Salvelinus sp. IW2-2015 | reverse complement strand
GGAGTGACCATCTATGTTGTCATGATGTCATGTGGAGTACCATCTTATGTTGTCAATGATTGTCTATGGAGTAACTATCTATGTTGTCATGATTGTCTATGGAGTAACTATCTATGTTGTCATGATTGTCTATGGATAACTATCTGTTGGTCATGATTGTCTATGGAGTAACTATCTATGTTGTCATGATTGTCTATGGAGTAACTATCATGTTCAATGATTGTCTATGGAGTAACTATCTATGTTGTCATGATTGTCTATGGAGTAACTATCCATGTTGTCATGACTGTCTATGGGAGTAACTATCTATGTTGTCATGATTGTCTATGGAGTAACTATCTATGTGGTCATGATTGTCTATGGAGTAAACTATCTATGTTGTCATGACTGTCTATGGAGTAACTATCCATGTCATGATTGTCTATGGAGTAACTATCTATGTTGTCATGACTGTCTATGGAGTAACTATCTATGTTGTCATCCATGTTTGTCATGACTGTCTATGAGTAACTATCCATGTTGTCATGATTGTCTATGGAGTGACCATCTATGTTGTCATGATTGTCTATGGAGTAACTATTATGTTGTCATGACTGTCTATGGAGTAACTATCTATGTTGTCATGACTGTCTAGGAGTAACATCATGTGTCATGATTGTCTATGAGTAACTATTCTATATCTATGTTGTCATGATTGTCTATGGAGTAACTATCTATGTTGTCATGACTGTCTATGGAGTGACTATCTATGTTGTCATGACTGTCTATGGAGTAACCATCCATGTTGTCATGACTGTCTATGGAGTAACTATCTATGTTGTCATGACTGTCTATGGAGTAACTATTTATGTTGTCATGACTGTCTATGGAGTAACTCTCTATGTTGTCATGACTGTCTATGGAGTAACTATCTATGTTGTCATGACTGTCTATGGAGTAACTATCTATGTTGTCATGACTGTCTATGGAGTAACTCTCTATGTTGTCATGACTGTCTATGGAGTAACTATCTATGTTGTCATGATTGTCTATGGAGTAACTATCTATGTTGTCATGACTGTCTATGGAGTAACTATCTATGTTGTCATGACTGTCTATGGAGTAACTATCTAACTGCTGCAGATAATGACAGAGTAATGTAAATTAAACTGGACAGACCTGTTTTAATGAAGCTCACACACAAAGGCTGACAACAATGTGCCGCTAGTTTTGGACCTGGGCACCCTATTTCCCTATATAGAGAGCTAGTTTTGACCTGGGCACCCTATTCCCCTATATAGAGCGCTAGTTTTGACCTGGGCACCCTATTCCCTATATAGAGAGCCTAGTTTTGACCTGGGCACCCTATTCCCATATAAGAGAGCTAGTTTTGACCTGGCACCCTATTCCTATATAGAGCCTAGTTTTGACCTGGGCACCCTATTCCCTATATAGAGCGCTAGTTTTGACCTGGGCACCCTATTCCCTATATAGAGCGCTAGTTTTGACCTGGGCACCCTATTCCCTATATAGAGCGCTAGTTTTGACCTGGGCACCCTATTCCCTATATATAGAGCACTAGTTTTGACCTGGGCACCCTATTCCCAATATAGTAACATACTTTTGTCCTGGTAACTCTTTTCTCTAATATCTCCTTCTGCGGCC
>NW_019947244.1:0-6211 GCF_002910315.2 Salvelinus sp. IW2-2015 | reverse complement strand
CTCTATATAGGGAATAGGGTGCCCAGGTCAAAACTAGCGCTCTATATAGGGAATAGGGTGCCAATTTGGATGCACAAATTGAAAAGACAGTTGTTTGAGGTTTCAATGTCTACAGTCCACAAGTTGGTATGGTAAAGAAGTGGGATTTTTGTCTGTATATAAAAGGGGTATAATAAGGATGAGCCAGAGATGGTCAGAGAAGTCATGTATTGATGTCAATGGGAGACTAGTTAGGATTCACCTCATACTGGAACTAATAGGGAACAGGGCTATGAGTTCCAGAGACAAGGGTGAAATAAACACTGACCCTAGTTCAGTATTGTGATTTCCTTTGTTCCTTCATTTATGAAAAACCATTAAATTATTAAGAGCTAAAAATACAAGCACCTGTTTTCAGACTGATGAGTTGCAGCTCACAACCCTCCCACGGAGTGAGCCTTGCATGTGTTTTTGTCTGTGTGTGTGTGTGTGTGTTGTATGCTTGCTGTGTGTGAGTTGTATGCCTGCTGTGTGTGTGTCTGCACAAAGATGCACACGACAGGGTGTATGTGTGAGCGCGCCTCACCTCCCAGTGGCTGAAGACCAGTTGTGGACTAGCCAATCCACTGGTTCTCTTGCGTATCTCRTCAGCGAATCCGAAGCTCTCGGCCACAGGAAGGACGGCCTTGATGATGAACATCTCTGTCCCCTCCTTCATCTCCTCCTGTAACACTCGGCCCTCCCTCTTCCCCAGGACCCCGTACACACGACCTGGACACACACACACACACGATAATTAGTAGAAGTGGCTTAACGTGTACTCTGGCCATGTATTCAGTGTGGCTAGCTATATACAATCTAATCAAATGATTGACCACATCGATTCACACACACAATCTAATCCAACTATGTATACAATCTATTTATGCATGATCTAATTGATTAGATCTAAATAATGGACACGATGTAATGAAAGTATTGATGAAGTCTATTTCTACACTAAATGTTACGYAACCAACATCTACTATAATATACATCATGGAATTAAAATATGGATCACATTCATCGATACYAATGAAACTAAGTTCTCCTAATGGGGGTATATAGAGCGGATAGCATTGGTATTCACAACAGGCTAGTAGGAGAGCGTGACAAACGCCCCATTTAAAGGGATGCTAGCGTTGCAGAAGTGAGTAAAAAGTCATATTGTTTCTGAAATGGGCTCATAATAACACACTTAATTCTGGTGTTGATTTGGCTGGCTGTAAATGGATGTGACTGCTAAACGTGCTGTTTAGATATGGTTTATTATCTGTTTATTGATTATCCGGCAGAAGTTGGGCAAGGCTCATTTGAATCTTAATGATGACCAAAAGTAGTGCACTATACAGGGAATAGGGTGCCATTTGGGACCAACCTTAGAAACAAGAGTTGGTGATCAGTTACACTACAAAGACACACATTAGAATAGTTCTAGAGCATAGATAGTAATAATGCGGGTTGTCAAATCACATTTTATTTGTCATATACACACACATTTAGCAGATGTTATTGCGGGTGTAGCGAAATGCTTGTGTTTCTAGCTCCAACAGTGCAGTAATATCTAACAATTCACAAACATACACACAAAACTAAAGTAAAAGAATGGAGTTAAGAATATATAAATATTAGGACGAGTAATGTTGGAGTGGCATTGACTAAATACAGTAGAATAGAGTACAGATATAAATGTGAGATGAGTAAAGCAGTATGTAAACATGATTAAAGTGACTAGTGTTCCATTATTAAAGTGGCCAGTGAATATAGGGCAGCAGCCTCTAAGGTGCAGGGTTGAGTAACCGGGTGGTAGCCGGCTACTGATGGCTATTTAAATATCAACCAATACTGTACCATCATAAATCTTTACTCTGTGTTTCAGTGGACGAGTTAAAAGATGTCTTCCTACACCGGGGATGGGATAATATACCAGTCCAATGGACTCCTATCACACTAGAATGTGAGTTTTGTGCAGCAACTTCACCCTCCACCTGGTGTAACATTCTTGGTAGTTTAGTTGTCATGTTGTGGCTTGAATGTCCTGACAAGATGTATCAGTCATTTGTATCTGAATAGAAGCTGCTATATTTCCCTCCTCCTCCTCCTGTGTGGTTTAGAAAGCAGTAATGCCTCCAGGAAAGATTGAAGAAGCAGATCTGAAGGTGTGTGTGTTGTGTTTTAGCTATTTACTTAAGACCTCAGTGGTTAGTTTGTGTTTTAGCTATTTACCTAAGACCTCAGTGGTTAGTTTGTGTTTTAGCTATTTACCTAAGACCTGCAGTGGTTAGTTTGTGTTTTAGCTATTTACCTAAGACCTCAGTGGTTAGTTTGTGTTTTAGCTATTTACCTAAGACCTCAGTGGTTAGTTTGTGTTTTAGCTATTTACCTAAGACCTCAGTGGTTAGTTTGTGTTTAGCTATTTACCTAAGACCTCAGTGGTTAGTTTGTGTTTTAGCTATTTACCTAAGACCTCATGTGGTTAGTTTGTGTTTTAGCTATTTACCTAAGACCTCAGTGGTTAGTTTGTGTTTTAGCTATTTACCTAAGACCTCAGTGGTTAGTTTGTGTTTTAGCTATTTACCTAAGACCTCAGTGGTTAGTTTGTGTTTTGGCCAGCGTGTGTTCTATCGTGTGTGTGTGTGTCTGTGTGTTATATTGTGTGTGTTTCGCCGTGTGTCTGTGTGTTCTGCCGTGTGGTCTGTGTGTTCTGCCGTGTGTCTGTGTGTTCTGCCGTGTGTCTGTGTGTTCTGCCGTGTGTCTGTGTGTTCTGCCGTGTGTCTGTGTGTTCTGCCGTGTGTTGTGTGTTTGCGTGTGTCTGTGTGTTCTGCCGTGTGTCTGTGTGTTCTGCGTGTGTCTGTGTGTTCTGCCGTGTGTCTGTGTGTTCTGCCGTGTGTACTGCTAAGCCTCTTACCTAACACCTCTGCTGTAGCCATGATTTCACAGGTGTACATAGCAGCCATGAGTCTCTGAGGTTTGGCCTGGAACGCGTGCCGACAAGCCTCCTTCACAGCAGCTATGAGCTGGCCAGAGAACGGCCCGTAGCAGTCCACTAGCCCGGCCCCAACCTCCGCCCTGCGTCTCCCCTGGCTCGCCTCAGCAACGGCACCCTCTGCCTGGGAAGGCGTCTCACCCGCTCCCCCTGCCTTGCCTGAGGCCTCCTGCTGTCCTGCAGCCCCACCGGGGCTTTTGGAAACAATGCATCAAGGGAGTTGGAGTCTTCTTCAGTCCAGAGGCCAGGTGGGTGCGCTGGGTGGGGAAGTTCATGTCCCATCTCTCCACAGAGAAGCAGACGCCCATGAGGGGCTCCTCGCACATGGGACCAGAGAGGGTGGCGAGCTGGAAACCGCTGACAACGCTGTTGTCAAAGTCTCGGATGGCGCTGGCCTCAGCTTTCTCCCCTCCCTCTTTCTCTCCTTTCTCTCGTTGGAGGCAGTGCCACACGGATGGTCTCTGGTACCCTTCTACGCTGTTAAGGAGGATGTTTGGTCCATACCTAATAAGAACAACATGGACATATTAATTACCATGAAATACCTGCATAGCACACAATTTCATCTCAATACCATGAAATAAATCATCCTCAACCCATATGAAACACCCGAAATACCTGCATACCCTCTCATCCCAACCCATATGAAACACCCTGAAATACCTGCATAGCCTCTCATCCCAACCCATATGAAACACCCTGAAATACCTGCATACCCTCTCACCCAACCCATATGAAACACCCCGAAATACCTGCATAGCCTCTCATCCAACCACATATGAAACACCCTGAAATACCTGCATACCCTCTCATCCCAACCCATATGAAAACCCCTGAAATACCTGCATACCCTCTCATCCCAACCCATATGAAACACCCTGAAATACCTGCGTGGTCCAAAGGCCCATATCCGGTCCACGGCATTCCTCCACTTCCTCCCCTGCAGCAGGACCTCCAGCCTGCTCTTCAGCTCCATCAGGGCATCCAGGGTCCAGGTACTCATGTCCAGGGTCCTCCCCTCCCTCTGGGCCTGACCTGCCTGTTCCAGGGTCCGGATCAAGTCAGCACTACCCTCCAGCAGAAGAGTCACCTCTACACAACACAGGACACTTTTTGATCAGAGCCAGATTTACTCAACTTTCTTAAGAAGAAATTTCTTCTTAACTGCCATGTTTTCCCTTAACTACAGACATAAGAAGAAGTTAAGCAAAGTTGCTATTCTTAAAAAAGGCGATTGGAAATGTTCTGTTTCTCGTTCTCCTAAGCAAAAGGTAAGGGCTTCCTATAGTCTGACAACAACAAACAACCCTCTCTCTCACCTTCGGGTAGTGGTATGGCCCGTACCCCCACGGTGGCCTGTCTGTTGGGTGGTGAGGGTCACCAGGCCGCTGGGGTCCAGGTGCAGGGTGTCTGACTCTTTCACCTGGTGGAGCACAGCCACCTAGACACACACACACACACACACACACACACACACACACACACACAACACACACACACACACACCACACACACACACACACACACACACACACACACACACACACACACACACACACACACACACACACACACACACACACACACAGGAGTAGGGTTAGCTACTGCACATAGATTGCTGCTGCATCTTCAATTGTAGCACACTACTAATATATGGGGTGTCGTTTGAGATGTCAACAGATGTTAAGATAGACACACACACACACCAACCCTCAACGTACACACACACCTTCTGTTGTTTCCCCAGGTCTTCATTGACCATGTCCACTTTGGGTGGTCTGATCACGGTCTCTCTGAATGGGATGATAGGCTTGGAGGCACTGATCTCAATCTTGGCAAACCTGGACGATGAGAAGAACACAGAGACTCAGATGTAGGGTTCCCAAAACTCKGGTAAATTTCCACAAATTCCCKKGTTTTCCAGAAATCCCAATAGGAAGATTCCTGGAATCAGGCGGAAATAAGCAGAAATTCTGGAATCCTCYATCCAGGATTTCTGGAAAAGCTGGAAAAGTTACAAAGATGTGTAGTGAGAAGGAGATGGAATACTCACATGCAGCAACACAAATGAAGTTGTCGTCTCTGAGTAAGAGCAAGTAGGACAACCCATGCATTGTAAATGTGCTGTATTACTGGGTACGAGAGCCAGAACAAACTCAACAGAATACGATACATAAAGACACATTGGCATCTTAAGAGAGTGCTGAAAACTTTCACGTCTGCGTTTTTATTTTCCAAAACAATAACACCTGTCAGATATTATAAGGCTCTCCCGCCCATGCTGAGCCAAGCACAGCATATTCAAATCATCTGTCATAGCTCACCTTGCGAGCACACACACACACACACACACACACACACACACACACACACACACACACACACACACACCTTCAAGTCTGCTTCTTCAATCTTTCTAAACCACACAGGAGGAGGATGAGAGAAATATAGCAGCTTCTATTCAGATACAAATGACTGATACATCTTGTCAGGACATTCAAGCCACAACATGACAACTGCAGGGCAGCAGGTAGGCTAGCGGTTAGGAATTGGGCCAGTAACGGAAAGGTTGCTGATTCAAATCCCCAAGCCGACAAGGTGAAAAGAATCTGTTGATGTGCCCTTGAGCAAGGCACTTAACCGTAATTGCTCCTGTAAGTCGCTCTAGATAACGTCTGCTAATGATTAAAATGATTAAAAAATCTAGATAAAAAAACGACCAAGAATGTTACATTACGTGGAGGGTGAAACTTGTGCCTAAACGCTGATATTTGGTCATTTTCTCCACTAATGGTTTAGGTTAGGATTGGGGAGGGAGCTGATCCTGGATCTGTACCTGGGAAACTTCACTTGTTCCGTTTTCTGCCTAATGAACAAACCCTGCGCTGGTGAGACCAAGCTTCAGGTCTGGTTCTCCTATAAAATGACGTCATTAGGTTATCACTGCTGAAACACTCAGAGGGATACAGAGAGGGTCACTGTAGGAAAAGAAAACAAGGGTGCTTCCCAAATGGCACCCTATTCCTGTAGTGCACTACTTTAGCCAGGGCCCATAAGCCCTGGTCAAAAGAAGTGCATTACATCGGTAAAATGGTTCATTTGGACAGGTACACTGTCTATCTGTCTACTATCTCTCCAACTGCCAAGACAACACAGCCAAGTACTGTTAAAGTTTATTGACAAAACAGGAATCCCTTGTCTGATCCT
>NW_019947243.1:16264-23784 GCF_002910315.2 Salvelinus sp. IW2-2015 | reverse complement strand
CAAGAGAGAGATCTACACTCGACAGCCTTGTTCTCTAAATGATTGCTCGCCTGGTCACGCACCTACTTCCTCTGATCGAGTTTCGTGTGTAAATCGGAGGGTCTGTTGTCGGGCCTCTGCAGCCTCCATGGGGTGCCCAACAGGGTTCATTCTTGACACCGACCTCTTCTCTGTATACATATGATGTCGCTCTTGCGCTGGTGATTCTCTGATCCACCCTACGCAGACGACACCTATTTCTGTAAATACTTCTGGCCCTCATCTTTTTGACACTCGTGGTTTAACAACCCTCCAGGCGAGCCTTCCAATGCCATATCAACTCTCCTTACCGTGGCCTCCAATTGCTCCTTAAATACAAAGTAAAACTAAAATTGCTAGCTCTTCAATCCGCTCGCTGCCCTGCACCTGCCGCCTGTCCAACTCACATACTCTGGGACGGCTCTGACCCTAGAATATGTGGAAACTACCAAAATACCTAGGTGTTGGTTAGACTGCTAAACCTCCTTCCCAGACTCACATCAAACATCTCCAAATCCAAAGTTAAATCTAGAAAATTGGCTTCCTATTCCGCAACAAAGCATCCTTCACTTCATGCTGCCAAACATACCTTCGTAAAACTGACCATCTACAATCCCGATCTTCGGTGATTGTCATTTACAAATAAGCCTCCAAACTACTCAATAAATTGGATGCAGTCTATCACAGTGCCATCCGTTTTGTCACCCAAGCCCCATATACTACCGCCCAGCACCAGCGACCTGTACACTCGTCGTTGGCTGGCCTCGATCATACTCGTCGCCAAACCCCACTGTTGTTCAAGGTACATCTACAAGACCTGCTAGGTAAGTCCCCCTTTATCTCGCTCGCTGGTCCACCATAGACAACACTACCTGTAGCACGGCGCTCCAGCAGGTTTATCTTTCGCTGGTCACACTCCAAAAACCACCGTTCTTCCTTTGTTCCAGTTTCTGTTGTTCATTCTCTGCTGCAATGACTGCGAACGAACTAAAAAATTCTCTGAAACTGGAAAACACTTATCTCCCTCATAAGCATTTAAGACCAGCTGTTCGAGCAGCTCATAGATTAACTGGCACTGTACATAGCTCATTCTATCATTTAGCGCCAAACAACTACCTCTTTACCTACTGTATTATCTTATTTTATTTGCTCCTTTGCACCCCATTATTTCTGTCTCCTACTTTGCCGCCTTTTTCACTGCAAACCAACCTTCCACAGTTTAAGTTTTATTTTACTTGCTGTGTTGTATTTACTTCGCCACCAATGGCCTTTTATATTTTTATTTATTTATACATATATTTGTTTTGCCTTCACCTCCCTATCTCACCTCACTTGCTCACATTGTATATAGACGTATTTTTTTTTTACTGTATCATTGACCTATCATGTTTGTTTTCCTCCATGTTGTATGATGGTTGTTTGTATGTGGTCGAACTGCTTTGCTTTATTTGACCAGGCGGCAAATTGTAAATGAAGAACGTGTTTCTCAATTTGCTACCTGTTAAATAAGGTTAAATAAAAAAAAAAAAAAAAAAAATAGGATCTAACTGTCCTACCCTCTGGTTATACTACCATAGTGATTACTGTCTACCCTCTGGTCTATAACTATCAGTGATCCTACTGTCTACCTCTGGGTCATACTACATAGTGATCTAGGCTGTCTACCTCTGGTCATACACATAGTGATCTACTGTCTACCCTTGGTCTATACTACATAGTGAATTCTACTGTCTACCCTCTGGTCTATACTACATGTGATCTCTGTCTACCCTCTGGTCTATACTAACTAGTGATCTAAGCTTCTACGCCTCTGGTCTATATAATAAGTGATCTACTGTCTACCTCTGGTCTATATACTACAATAGTGACTACTGTCTAACCTCTGTCTAGTACTACATAGTTGATCTACTGTCTACCCTCTGGTCTTATACTAATAGTGATCTACTGTCCACCCTCTGTCAATACTAACATAGTGATCTACTGTATACCCCCCCCCCCATAATACCCCTAGGGTGTATTAATGTAGGGGCATGGTGCATTATGTAGGGCAAGGTCGTGCACTAAACAGCCTGGTCTCACCTCGGATGTTGTCCTGGGCTGCTGTCCCTGGTGCGAGCAGCCTGGTCTCAACCTAGACGTTGTCCTTGCTGCTGGTCCTCGTGCTGAACAGCCTGGTTCGAATAGGACGGTCCTGGGCTGCTGTCCGGTGCTGAAACAGCCTGGTCTCAACCTAGACGTTGTCCTGGGCTCTGTCCTGGTGCTTGAACACCTGGCCTCAACCCTAAGACGTTGTTCCTGGGCCTGCGTCCCTGGTGGAGCAGCCTGGTCCTCAACCTACAGACGTTGTTCCTGGCTGCTGTCCCTGGGTGCTGAACAGCCTGGGTTCCTCATCACCTAGGACGTTGTCTGGGCTCTGTCCCTGGTGGCTGACAGTCCTGGTACTCAACCTAGGACGTTGTACTGGGCTGCTGTCCCTGGTGCTGAAACAGTTGGCCTCAACTCTAAGACGTTGTCCTGGGTGCTGTCCTGGTGCTGAGTCTATGTCCGGTCTCAACCTACGGACGTTGTCCTGGGCTGCTGTCCCTGGTGCTGAACAGCCTGCCTAACTGAAGACGTTGTCTGGGCTGCTGTCCCTGGTGCCTGAACCAGCCTGGTGCCTCACCTAGGACTTGGTAGTGTCCATGGAGTTGTCCCATGGTAGTCATGGTAGTGTTCCATGGTAGTGAACAAGACTTCCTGTTAATCTACTCCTCTACTGTTTGTAAATACGCGATTCTTACTCACTACAATGAGGGCATAGTGTTGTGAATGGTGGGCTAGCGTTACGCCGTCTCTAATGGTTTGTGAATGGTGGGCTGCGTTGGCGTTCTAATTGGTTCTGTGAAATGGTGGCTAGCGTTAGCGTCTCTAATGGTTTGTGAATGGTGGGCTTAGCGTTAGCGTCTCTTAGGGTTTTGTTGAATGTTGGCTAGCGTTTAGCGTCTTCCCCATGGTTCTGTGAATGGTGGCTATGCGTTTAGCCGTCTCTAATGGTTTGTGAATGTTGGCCTAACGTTAGCGTCTCTAAATGGTTTTGTGAATGGTCGGGCTAGCGTTAGCGTCTCTTAGGGTTTGTGAAATGTTGGCCTAGCATTAGCGTCTCTAAATGGTTTTTGTGAAATGGGGGGCTAGCGTTAGCGTTGTAATGGTTTGTGAATGGTGGGCTAGCGTTAGCATCTCTAATGGGTTGTGAATGGTGGACCTAGCGTTAGCGTCTTCCTAGGCTTTGTGAATGGTGGGCTAGCGTTTAGCGTCTCTAATGGTTGTGCAATGGTGGGCTAGCGTTAGCGTCTCTAATGTTTGGTGAATGGTGGGCTAGCGTTTAGCGTTCTAAATGGTTTTGGTGAATGGGGGCTAGCGTTAGCGGGTCTCTAATGGTTTTGTGAATGGTGGGGCTAAAGCGTTAGCGCTCTCTAATGGTTTGTGAATGGGGGCTAGCGTTAGTCTTAAGGCTTTGTGAATGGGGGCTAGCGTTAGCGCTCTTGGTGTTTTGTGAAATGGGGGGCTAGCGTTAGCGTCTCTAATGGCTTGTGAAATGGCGGGCTAGCGTTAGCGTCTCTAATGGTTTGTGAATGGGAGGTGAGCGTTAGCGTCTCTAATGGCCTTGTGAATGGGGGCTATGGTTAGCCGTTTAATGGTTTGTGAATGGGAGGCTAGCGTTAGCGTCCTCTATGGCTTGTGAATGGGGGCTAGTGTTGCGTCTCTATGGTTTGTGAATGGTGGCTAGCGTAGCGTCTCTTGTGTTTGTGAATGGGGCTAGCGTTAGCGGTCTCTAATGGTTTGTGAATGGTGGGCTAGCGTTAGCGTCTGTAATGGTTTGTGAATGGTGGGCTAGCGTTAGCATCTCTAATGGTTGTGAATGGTGGACTAGCGTTAGCGTCTCTTAGTGTTTGTGGAATGGGGGGCTAGCGTAGCGTCTCTAATGGCTTGTTGGAATGGGGGCTAGCGTTAGCGTCTCTAATGGTTTGTGAATGGTGGCTAGCGTTAGCGTCTCTTAGTGTTTGTGGAATGGGGGCTAGCGTTAGCGTCTCTAATGGCTTGTGAATGGGGGGCTAGTGTACAGCTTACATAATAATGTGAAGCTTCTGCCATAACAAAAGTGGTGACACTCCGAAAACACTGTTTCCATGGAGACAAAAAATTGCCCACATATTTTTTGTTGGAGGCCTTGTGTAATATCTCTCTCTTCCATCTCTTCTTTCTCTCTCTCTCTCTCTCTCACTCTCTCTGTGTTTGTTGGCCTGCCTTTCCTGTGTTATCGTAGGAGATGATTTAAATTGAAATATTTTCATTTTTCTGACAGAATAGCAAAGTACTTGACTTTTGTTAAGGATCATTACTCTTTATACTCACTCACCACTCACTCACTCACTCAACACACACAACACACACACACACACACCCACACACACACACACACACACAACACACACACACACACACACACACACACACAACACACCAACACACACACACACAACACACACACACACACACAACACACACTCTCTCTCTCTTCTCTTTCTCTCTCCACACACTCTCTCTCTCCTCACTCACACACAACTCTCCTCACTCACTCACCCACACTCTCTCTCTCTCTCTCTCTCTCTCTCCTCACTCACACACACACACACACACACACACACACACACACACACACACACTCTCTCTCCTCACTCACACACACTCTCTCTCTCTCCACTCACACACAACTCTCTCTCTCTCTCTTTCTCCCATCACTCACTCACCACACTCTCTCTCTCTCCTCTCTCTCTCTCTCTCTCTCCCTCACTCACACACACTCTCTTTCGCTCTCTCTCTCTCTCTCTCTCCTCTTTACACACACACACACACACACTCTCTACCTCTCTTCTCTCTCTCTCTTCTCTCTGTCCCTCACTCACACTCTCTCTCTCTCTGTCTCTCTCTCTCTCTCTCACTACACACACTCTCTCATCCTCACACACACACACTCTCTCTCTCTCTTCTCTCCCTCACACACACTCTCTCTCTCTCTCCTCTCTCTCTCCTCACACTTTCCCTCACAACTCTCCCTCACCCCTTCTCTCTCTCTTGTTGATTTAGGGACAGATAGCACTGCATTTTGCTTTGTGTTTGTGCTTGTGTTTCCCAATAAGCAATGTAGTTTTGTTTTGACTGTGTGTGTAATTTGGTTTATCCTGATTGATTGGATGTTCTGGTCCGTGAGCTTCAGTGTGTTAGTTAGAACAGGTTTGTGAACTCAGCCCCAGGACCAGCTGGATGAGGGGACTTTTTCTTTGTTCAGCTCTTGGCATTGCAGGGCTTGGGTAGGGATATGAGAGGGGTCACTGTATTTGAGATGTTTTCCAAATTTATTTGCTATTTTTTGAGTTTTTATTATTAGTGGATATTGGCCTAATTCTGCCCTGCATGCATTGTTTGTAGTTTTCTCTGGACATGTAAGGAGACTTACAGAACTCTGCATGCAGGGTTTCAATGGGGTGTTTGTCCCATTTGATGAAATCTTGTTTGCAAGTGGACCCCACACCTCGCTGCCATAAAGTGCAATTGGTTCAATTACATTTCAATTAGTTTTAGCCAAATTGTAATAGGTATTTCAATTGAATTAGCTTTTTAATGGCGTAGAATGCCCTATGTTGCTTTCTCTCTCAGTTCATTCACTGCCTCATTATGGTGTCCAGTTGAGCTTATTTTTAAACCTAAGTAATTGTAGTGTGTACAGTACTCTATATATTTTGTACCAATTTGAGAACTTTGGTCTAATTCCCTGAGATCTGGATCTTCTCTGGAAAATCATTATTTAGTCTTTTGGGGTTTACTGCCAGGGCCCAGGTCTGGCAGTACTGCTCTAGCAGGTCCAGGCTCTGCTTGTAGGCCATGTGTTGTGGGTGACAGCAGGCATAGGTCATCTGCGAAGAGTAGGCATTTAACTTCTGAATTGTGGAGACTAACACCAGGGGCTGAGGATTTTCTAGAATAGTGGCCAATTCGTTAATGTAAATATTGGAGAGTGCAGGGCTCAGATTGCACCCTGGCGAAGCCCCGCCCTGGTTAAAGAATTCTGTTATTTTCTTACCAAATTTTAATGCTGCACGTATTGCCAGTATACATTGATTTAATTATGTCATATGTTTACCCCTACAACCACTTTCAATAACTTTGTAGAATAGTCCTGTATGCCAAATAGAATCAAATGCTTTTGAAGTCGATAAAGCAAGCGTATATTTTGGTATTATTTGGTGGACATGTTTATCTATCGTGTAGGTGTAAATATGATCAGTTGTGCGATGTTTTGGTATAAATCCAATTTGGCTTTTACTCAAGACATTGTGCTTATTAAGGAGTTAGGAAGTCTCTCTCTCTCTCATCATCCTCTCCTCTCTCTGTTCTCTCTCTCCTCCCCCCCTCTCTCTCATTCTCTCTCTCCGTCTCTCTCTCTCTCTCTCCCTCTCTCTCTCTCTCTCTCGTCTCTTTCTCTCTCTCTCTCTCTCCTCTCTCTTCTCTCATCGCTCTCTCTCGCTCTCTCTCTCTCCCTCTCTCTCTCTCATCCCTCTCTCTCTCTCTCTCTCTATCTCCCTCCCTCCCCCCTCTCCCTACTATATAGGGAATAGGGCTCTGGTCTATAGTAGTGCACTATATAGGGAATAGGGCACTAGTCTATAGTAGTGCACTATATAGGGAATAGGGCTCTAGTCTAAAGTAGTGCACTATATAGGGAATAGGGCTCTAGTCTATAGTAGTGCACTATATAGGGAATAGGGTTCTGGTCTATAGTAGTGCACTAAATAGGGAATAGGGCACTAGTATATAGTAGTGCACTATATAGGGAATAGGGCTCTGGTCTATAGTAGTGCACTAAATAGGGAATAGGGCACTAGTACATAGTAGTGCACTATATGGGAATAGGGCTCTAGTCTAGAGACGCTGCTGGTCCCTCATCACTGACACCTAGTAGGTAGTCTATTACTGTTGCTATGACTCTAGGGAACCTAGTAGGTAGTCTATTACTGTGGTAACTGTTGCTATGACTCTAGGGAACCTAGTAGGTAATCTATTACTGTGGTAACTGTTGCTATGACTCTAGGGAACCTAGTAGGTAATCTATTACTGTGGTAACTGTTGCTATGACTATTCCATTCTATTCTACTCTGTTCTGTTCTATTCTGCTCTGGTCTCTTCTATTTTGTTCTGTTCTGCTCTGTTATATTCTATTCTATTCTGCTCTGTTCTGTTCTATTCTATTCTATTTCTATTTTGTTCTATTCTGTTCTGTTCTATTCTGTTCTATTCTATTCTGCTCTGTTCTATTCTAAACTATTCTATTTTGTTCTATTCTGTTCTGCTCTGTTATATTCTATTCTATTCTGTTCTATCCTGTTCTATTCTGTTCTGTTGTGTTCTATTCTGTTCTGTTCTATTCTATTCTAGTCTGTTCTGTTCTATTCTAGTCTGTTCTATTC
>NW_019947243.1:12824-15554 GCF_002910315.2 Salvelinus sp. IW2-2015 | reverse complement strand
TAAATAGAATAGAACAGAACGGAATAGAACAGACTAGAATGAGAATAGAACAGAACATAACAGAAAATAATAGAATAGAACAGAACAGAATAAAATAGAATAGAACAGAACGGATATAGAACAGACTAGAATAGAACAGAACAGACTAGAACAGAATAAAATAGAATAGAACAGAACGGAATAGAACAACTAGAATAGAACAGAACAGACTAGAATAGAAAGAACGAGAACAGAATAGAACAACAGAACAGAAGAATAGAACAGGATAGAACAGAAATAGAATGAATATAACAGAGCAGAACAGAATAGAACAAAATAGAATAGTTTAGAATAGAACAGAGCAGAATAGAATAGAAACAGAAAGAAACAAACAGAATAGAACAAAATAGAAATAGAATAGAATAGAACAGAACAGAGCAGAATAGAATAGAATATAACAGAGCAGAACAGACAAAATAGAAGAGACCAGAGCAGAATAGAAAGAACGAGAGTAGAGATAGAATGGAAAGTCATAAGCAACAAGTTACCCACAGTAATAGATTACCACTATAGTTTTCCTAGAGTCATAGCAACAGTTACCCAAGTAATAGATACCTACTAGGTTCCCTAGAGTCATAGCACAGTTACCACAGTAATAGACTACTACCTAGGTTCCCTAGAGTCATAGCAACAGTAATAGACTAACTGAACTAGGTATTCTATTCTAGTCTGTTCTGTTCTATTCTAGTCTATTCTATTCCGTTCTGTTCCATTCTATTTTATTCTGTTCTGTTCTATTCTATTATTTTCTGTTTTGTTCTATTCTAGTCTTTTCTGTTCTGTTCTATTCTATTCTAGTCTATTCTATTCTAGTCTTTTCTGTTCTGTTCTATTCTATTCTAGTCTATTCTATTCTAGTCGGTTCTGTTCTGTTCTATTCTATTCTAGTCTTTTCTGTTCTGTTCTATTCTATTCTATTCTATTCTAGTCTATTCTATTCTAGTCTTTTCTGTTCTGTTCTGTTCTATTCTATTCTATTCTATTCTAGTCAGTTCTGTTCTGTTCTGTTCTATTCTATTATTGTATTTTCTGTTCTATTCTATTCTATTCTGTTCTATTTTATTCTGTTCTATTCTAATATTTTCTGTTCTGTTCTGTTCTATTCTAATATTTTCTGTTCTGTTCTGTTCGTTCTATTCTACTCTTCTCTGTTCTGTTCTATTCTATTCTGCTCTGTTCTATTATGTTCTGTTCGGTTCTATTCTGTTCTGTTCTATTCTACTCTTCTCTACTCTGTTCTGTTCTGTTCGGTTCTGTTCTACTCTGTTCTTCTCTGTTCTGTTCTATTCTACTCTTCTCTATTCTGTGCTGTTCTGTTCGGTTCTGTTCTACTCTGTTCTACTCTGTTCTACTCTGTTCTTCTCTGTTCTGTTCTATTCTATTCTGTTCTACTCTGTTCTGTTCTATTCTGTCTGTTCTGTTCTATTCTATTATATTATGCTCTGCTCTACTCTGTGCTGTTCTGTTATTTTATATTATATTCTGTCTGTTCTTCTCGGTTCTATTCTATTCTATTCTGTTCTACTCTGTTCTGTTCTATTCTATTCTATTCTATTCTGTCTGTTCTATTCTGTTCTATTCTATTCTGTCTGTTCTTCTCTGTTCTGTTCTATTCTATTCTATTCTGTCTGTTCTACTTTGCTCTGTTCTGTTCAGTTCTACTCTGCTCTGCTCTGCTCTGCTCTGCTCTGTTGTAATCTACTCTACCCTACTCTGCTCTGTTCTACTCTACTCTACTCTGCTCTGCTATGTTCTGCTCTACTCTACTCTACTCTACTCTGCTCTGTTCTGTTCTACTCTACTCTACTATGTTCTGCTCTACTCTGTTGTAATCTACTCTACTCTACTCTACTCTACTCTGCTCTGCTCTGTTGTAATCTACTCTACTCTGCTCTGCTCTGTTCCACTCTACTCTACTATGTTCTGCTCTACTCTGTTGTAATCTACTCTACTCTACTCTACTCTACTCTACTCTGCTCTGTTCTCCTTGCTCTGCTCTATCTACTCACTGCTGCTCTGTCTGTTTACTCTGCTCTACTCTACTCACTCACTGCTGCTTGCTCCAGTTCTGCTCTGCTCGTTCTGCTCTGCCTGTTCTGTTCTACTCTTGTTCTGCTCTACTCTACTCTACTCCTACTGTTTACTCTACCTTGTTCTGTTCTGTTCTACTCTACTCTACTCTACTCTGCTATTTCTGCTCTGTTCTGTTCTGTTCTACTCTACTTCTACTCTACTCTGCTATGTTCTGTTCTGTTCTACTCTACTCATGTTCTGTTCTGTTCTGTTCTACTCTACTCTGCTATGTTCTACTCCTACTCTACTCTACTCTGCTCTATTCTATTCTATTCTACTCTGTTCTTTCTACTCTACTCACTTCTACTCTACTCTAACTCTACTCTGTCTTTTCTACTCTACTCTACTCTACTCTACTCTACCTACTCTACTCTGTTCTTTCTACTCTACTCTACTCTACTCTACTCTATTCCGCTCTGCTCTGCTCTGTTCTTTCTACTCTATCTACTCTACTCTACTCTGCTCTACTCTACTCTACTCTACTCTACTCTACCTGTTCTGTTCTTTTCTACTCTACTCTACTCTACTCTACTCTGCTCTATTCTGTTTCTGTTCTGCTTTGCTCTGCTCAGTTCTGCTCTGCAGGAGAGGATATAAGGACAGACACCTCGGATGTGA
>NW_019947243.1:0-12454 GCF_002910315.2 Salvelinus sp. IW2-2015 | reverse complement strand
CCGGATAATTGAGTCGGTAATGCAATGCTTTAACCATATTACCCACCGCTTGAAGAAACCCTGGTGCAGCTAACAATGAACAATGTGTGTGTTGTGTGTGTGTGTGGTGTGTGTGTGTGTGTGTGTGTGTGTGTGTGTGTGTGTGTGTGTGTTGTGTGTGTGTGTGTGTGTGTGTGTGTGTGTGTGTGTGTGTGTGTGTGTGTGTGTGTGTGGTGTGTGTGTGTGTGTGTGTGGTGTGTGGTGTGTGTGTGTGTGTGCGTGTCCACATGTATTGTCAATAACAGCTCAGCCGTGCGTAATTGAAAGATCGGTGTTATGATCGTTGGGCGCGCGGCGGGCGGATAATTTGACTGATAGTGAAAAGCTTATCGGTGGCGCGACATGCAACTACGGCACAGTGAACGGAGGGAGACAGAGCAGCGCCAGAATAAACGACTTTTTCACGGCGAGAAGGCTCCGAGAAACCTCCCTGAGTCGCCGGTTTATTTGATGTCATGTAGCCAGAGAGAGAGAGAGGGAGGGAGAGAAAGAGAGAGGATGGAAAAACAGTGAGGGAAGAGAGCAGGGAGAGAGGGTAAGAGAGGGAAAGAGAGTGTAGGAGGAGAGAGGGAGAGGAGGGAGGAGTGAGTGAGAGGGAGGGAAGGAGAGTGAGGAAGAGAGAGGGAGGAAAGGGAGAGAGAGAGGGAAAGAGAGTGAAGGAGAGAGGAGGAAGGAGGGAGGAGTAGGAAGGGGAGATGGAGGAGGGAGGGGAAAGCTAAATGCCTGTGATGTAGCTGTAGCTGAAGTTGGTTTGAGGCGTGAAGAATTGACACCGACCACGTCATCAGATAGCTGTTGGCCAATATTCAATATGATATAACGGACCACACACTAATAAAGAAATGACTCCCTTCCTTCTCCCCCCCCCCCCCCTGTCTCTTCTCTTCCATTCAAGAACACATATGTTTCATGTATTAAATTAACGAGACTGATTTCTATAAACTACCTTGCGCAGCTCAGCGGAGCGTAGGCGGTTATCTCGCGCTGGGTAGAGAGCTGTGCTTTCTCACCGACCTGAAAAACCAACCGACGTGCCYCTCCAACTGAGATTTGTTAAAATCCTATTATTATTATTTTTTTAGGTGACAATGATGTTGGATTATATTAAACTATAAATAGCCATGGACACATATATAAATGGACCTCATTGCTCACTTGTTTGTTTTTTTGTTGGTGAGTTTGGAAGTGATATATATATAAATGTGTAGTGTGTGTGTGAATGTGAGTGTGTGCAACCTATGTGACGGAATCCCCGTCCAGTCTTTAAGGAGCGGAGAGAGAGAGGGGGGGAGGTGCGTGGACCTGTCCTCTCTCACTGCGGAACCCCGCGCGCTGAGCTGCCTGCCTGGAGATTCCAACCTTCTTTTTGGATTCAAATTCTTTTTTTAAACCCAACGATCGTTAACGAATTTTAAATATCTCTTTATTTTATGTTATTTTCCGTCAAACCGTCTGGTGTGGTAAATCGGGACACACTACCGTGAGGAATTTACCGTTTAAACCGGGGGAAGAAAAACAGGTGGATTAAGCGTTATTTTTTTGGGAGGGGGTTTGATATCAACGGATGTGTTTGTGGATATGAGACGTTGTGGCTCCCGGGGCGCTCAGATGGAGTAGACGGTTACGATGTCCTCTCCAACTCGGCTTCTGGAGCGATGTGGCACAGAAAGGAGGTGAGTAACAAGCTAGCTAGCTAACTAACGTTAACGATAAAACAGTCGTTTTTTTTAAACATCTCCTTTTAATAATCCATCACTATTTTGAGGGGAAACGAAGCACATTCAGGCGACACAGCTGGACTACGCGCTGACAGAATGGTTTGGTTTTTAAAAACCCACTTGTTCACTCCTAAAGTAGGCTAGAGGGAGAGCGGTGCTCCCAATCTCTCTCTCTCTTCCTTCCCCTCAGCCCCTCAGCAGCCCCTCGCTGTAGGCTAGGCAGTACCCTAGTCTCTCTCTCTCTTCCTTCCCCTCAGCAGCCCCTCGCTGTGGGCTAGGCAGTACCCTAGTCCCCCCCTCTCTCTCTCTGCCCACCAACCTGCGGAATGCCCTACATAACAACATAACAAGCAGACATAACCCAGAAAACGGAGACGTCGTGAGAGGAATATTTAGTAGAGTTACCAGTGTCCCCGGCTCCAACACCAATCAGACAGTAAGCCACATGAAAACACCTGGGTTACAGATGTCTGTTTATTTGACCTCCTTGTGTGAGAAGGAAGGTGACTCGTGTTTCAGTCGTGTGAAAGAGAAACACAGTCAGTTAGGAACCGAGTCAGTCCTCCGACCTACGACGCATTTCGCGTCCTCTGTTTGGAAACGGAGTCATTCAATCTGGAGAAACTGGGCAGCTTTGTTTTGCGTCTGTCTTGGTAACATAATAACACGGAATACAAACACCTCGGTGTAATTGACACTGTATAATGTCGTTATTTTTTTTTATGCGCAGACCAAGTTTGAACACTTTACTTGTTGGTTTGCTGACGCCGTGAGCACCGGAGCTTCGCGTGGGGCGGACGGCTGCGGGCCGTGTATCTATCGTTAAAGATGGTGACTGGGAGACCAAAGGGACATGCAGCCAGACCTCAGCCACACCACTCTACCGTCACAGCCCGCATGGTGACACTGAAGGTATGTCCGCCCTTCCGCCTGCTGCCGCGGCCCTAAAACACAGGAGCGGGATGGGCACTGGATAGTGTGTGTGAGAGAGACAGTGTGTATGCGTGCGCGCAGGCGAGAGGAGAGCGCGGTATGTACGTGGCTCTGACTGTGTCCACCGCTAAGCGGAGCTGTTGTATTAACACTGTGTGTGTCAGCAGAGGAGTTAGTGACGCTGCTGGCTGATGAGACAAATCATCATGAATTCACATGTAAAAATCCCAGCTTTCAGCTTTAGCGCAACCAAGTCACGTTGTAGAAACACATTCCTCCTCCCCTCATCACCTCTCCTTCCTCCTCTCTTTTCTTCTCCTCTCTTTTCTTCTCCTCTCTTTCTTCTCCTCTCTTTTCTTCTCCTCTCTTTTCTTCTCCTCTCTTTTTTCTCCTCTCCTCTCCTCTCCTCTCCTCTCCCCTTCTCTCCTCTCTCTCCTCTCCTTCCTCCTCTCTTTTCTTCTCTTCTCTTCTCTTCTCCTCTCTTCTCTTCTCCCCTCATCACCTCTCCTTCCTCCTCTCTTTTCTTCTCTTCTCTTCTCTTCTCCTCTCTTCTCCCCTCATCACCTCTCCTTCCTCCTCTCCCCTCATCTCCTCTCCTCTCCTCTCCTTCCTCTCTCTTTTCTTCTCTTCTCTTCTCCTCTCTTCTCTTCTCCCCTCATCACCTCTCCTTCCTCTCTCCCTCATCCTCTCTCCTCTCCTCTCCTCTCATCTCTCTCCTCTCTTCTCCTCTCTTCTTTCTCCCTCATCACCTCTCCTTCCTCCTCTCCTCTCCTCTCCTCTCCTCTCCTCTTCTCTCCTCTCTTCTCCTCTCTTCTCTTCTCCCTCATCACCTCTCCTTCCTCCTCTCCTCTCCTCTCCTCTCTCTCTCCTCTCCTCTCCTCTCCTCTCCTCTCCTCTCCTCTCTCCTCTCCTCTCTCCCTCCCTCTCTCTCCCCCCCCTCCTCTCCTCTCCTCTCCTCTCCTCTCCTCTCCTCTCCTCTCCTCTCCCTCCTCTCTCAGTTGATTGTGTATGTATGTGTAAAAGACAGAATATTGAGGGCATCCTGAGGATTAAACTCAATACACAACACAAACTGTATTGTACGGTGTGTACAGTGCTTGACTTGAACTGAAATAGCTGCGGGTGATGTTTATATTTAGGTGCAGGAACTCCACAATATGTTGAGATAATATTTTGTAGAGGTGTAGGAAGTCAAGCAGTAGAAACGTTGAGGTGCCGGTATTCAGTTCTGGTGAGATCCTGCCTAAGTCAAGCACTACGCTTCTATGTAACAGCTGTATCCTATCAGCCATGCAAGAGGTTAGAGGTTAGACCAGAGGTTAGACCAGAGGTTAGAGGTTAGAGGGAGGTTAGAGGTTAGACCAGTGGTTAAGAGGTTAGACAGAGGTTAGAGGTTAGACCAGAGTTAGACCAGAGGTTAGAGGTTAGACCAGAGGTTAGACCAGAGGTTAGACCAGAGGTTAGAGGTTAGACCAGAGGTTAGACCGAGGTAGACGGTTAGAAGGTTAGAGGTTAGAGGCAGGTGAGGTTAGACCAGATGTTAGACAGAGATTAGAGGTTAGACAGAGGTAGAGGTTAGACCAGAGGTTAGACAGAGGTTAGACAGAGGTTAGGGTAGACCAGAGGTTAGACCGAGTAGACCAGAGGTTAGAGGTTAGACAGAGGTTAGACAGAGTTAGACCAGAGGTTAGAGTTAGACCAGAGGTTAGAGGTTAGACCAGAGGTTAGACAAGAGGTTAGACCAGAGGTTAGAGGTTAGACCAGAGGTTAGAGGTTAGACCAGAGGTTAGACCAGAGGTTAGACCAGAGGTTAGAGTTAGACAGAGGTTAGACCAGAGGTTAGACCAGAGGTCAGACTAGAGGTTAAGGTTAACCAGAGGTTAGACCAGAGATTAGACCAGAGGTTAGCCAGAGATTAGCCAGAGGTTAGACCAAGTTAGACAGGATTAGACAGAGATTAGACAAGAGTTAGACCAGAGATTAGACCAGAGATTAGACCAGAGTGACCAGTGGTCAGACTAGAGGTTAGAGGTTAGACCAGAGGTTAGACCAGAGATTAGACAGAGTTAGACCGAGATTAGACCAGAGGTTAGACCAGAGATTAGACCAGAGATTAGACCAGAGTCAGACTAGAGATCAGACCAGAGGTTAGACCAGAGATTAGACCAGAGATTAGACCAGAGTCAGACTAGAGGTTAGAGGTTAGACCAGGATTAGACCAGAGGTTAGACCAGAGATTAGACCAGAGATTAGACCAGAGGTCAGACTAGAGATTAGACCAGAGGTTAGACCAGAGATTAGACCAGAGATTAGACAGAGGTTAGACCAGAGGTTAGAGGTTAGGAGAGATAGACCAGAGGTTAGACAGAGATTAGAGGTTAGACCAGAGGTTAGAGGTTAGACAGAGTAACCAGAGGTCAGACTAGAGATAAGAGGTTAGACCAGAGATTAGACCAGAGGTTAGACCAGAGGTTAGCCAGAGATTAGACCAGAGTTTAGACAAGAGATTAGACCATAGGTTAGAGCCGAGATTAGACCAAAGGTTAGAGAAGAGGTTAGACCAGAGGTTAGAGGTTAGACCAGAGGTTAGACCAGAGGTTAGACCAGAGGTCAGACTAAGAGGTTAGAGGTTAGACCAGAGATTAGACCAGAGATTAGACCAGAGGTTAGACCAGAGATTAGACCGGTTTAGACAAGAGATTAGACCATAGGTTAGAGCCGAGATTAGACAAAGGTTAGAGCAGAGTTAGACCAAAGGTTGAGAAGAGGTTAGACCAGAGGTTAGAGGTTAGACCAGAGATTAGACCAGAGGTTAGAGTTAGACAGAGGTTAGACCAAGGTTAGAGGTTAGACCAGAGATTAGACCAGAGGTTAGACCAGAGGTTAGACAAGAGGTAGACCAGAGGTCAGACTAGAGGTAATGGTTAGACCAGAGATTAGACCAGAGGTTAGACCAGTTAGACAAGAGGTTAGACCAGAGGTTAGACCAGAGGTTAGAGGTTAGACCAGAGGTTAGACCAGAGTTAGACAGAGGTTATCCCAGAGGTTGGAGACAGAGGTTAGACCAGAGGTTAGACCAGGTTAGAGTTAGACCAGAGGTCAGACCAGAGTTAGAGGTTAGACCAGAGGTTGGACCAGAGGTTAGACCAGAGATTAGAGGTTAGACCAGAGGTTAGAGGTTAGACCATAGATTAGACAAGAGGTCAAGGTTAGACACGAAGTTAGACCAGAGAGATTAGACCAGAGGTTAGACCAGAGATTAGACCAGAGGTTGAGCAGATAATAGTAGCTGGTGAAATAGAACCTTTTTACATCAGTGGTAGAAAACTAGATTCAGCGTGGACCTTTACGGGTAGAAAACTAGATCAGCCTAACTTTTACATCAGGGTAGAAAACTAGATCAGCTGTGGAACCTGTTAATCAGGGTAGAAAACTAATTCAGCGTGGAACCTTTAATAGGGGTAGAAAACTAGATTCAGCCGTGGAACCTTTTACATCAGGGGTAGAAAACTAGATTCAGCGTGGAACCTTTTACTCAGGGGTAGAAAACTAGATTCAGCCGTGGAACCTTTTACATCAGGGTAGAAAACTAGATTCAGCCGTGGAACTTTTACATCAGGGGTAGAAAACTAGATTCAGCCGTGAACCTTTTACATCAGGGGTAGAAAACTAGATTCACCGTGGGACCATTTTACATCAGGGGTGAAAACTAGATTCAGCCGAGGACCTTTTACATCAGGGGTAAAACTAGATTCAACCGTGGCCAGATTTACATCTGGTAGAAAACTAGATTCAACGTGGAACCTTTACATCAGGGTAGAAAACTAGATTCAAGCCGTGCGATTTACATCAGGGGTAGAAAACTAGATTCAACCGTGGAACCTTGTACATCCAGGGGTAGAAACATCTAGATTTCAGCTGTGGAACCTTTTACATCAGGGTAGAAAACTAGATTCACGTGGACCTTTTACATCAGGGGTAGAAAACTAGATGTCAGCGGGAACCTTTTACACATCAGGGTAGAAAACTAGATTCAACCGTGGGCAGATTTTACATCAGGGGTAGAAAACTAGATTCAGACGAGGAACCTTTTACATCAGGGTAGAAAAACTAAGATTCACCGTGGGCAGATTTTACATCAGGGGTAGAAAACTAGATTCAGACGAGGAACCTTTACATCCAGGGGTAGAAAACTAGATTCAACGTGGAACCTTTTACATCAGGGGTAGAAAACTAGATTCAGCTGTGGAACCTTTTACATCAGGGGTAGAACTAGATTCAACCGTGGGCGATTTTACATGAGGGGTAGAAAACTAGATTCAGACGTGGGCAGATTTTACATCAGGGGTAGAAAACTAGATTCAGCCGAGGGCAGATTTACATCAGGGTAGAAACTAGATTCAGCGCAGACTTTTACATCAGGGGTAGAAAACTAGATTCAACCGAGGGCAGATTTTATATCAGGGGTAGAAAAACTAGATTCAGCCAGGCAGATTTTACACTCAGGGGTAGAAAACTAGATTCAGCCGAGGGCAGATTTTACATCAGGGGTAGAAAACTAGATTTAGCCGGGACAGATTTTACATCAGGGGTAGAAAACTAGATTCAGCTGTGGAACCTTTTACATCAGGGGTAGAAAACTAGATTCAGCGAGGGCAGATTTTACATCAGGGGTAAGAAACTAGATTCAGCTGTGGAACTTTTACATCAGGGGTAGAAAACTAGATTCAGCTGTGGACCTTTACATCAGGGTAAGAAAACTAGATTCAACCGAGGGCAGATTTTACATCAGGGGTAGAAAACTAGATTCAGCCGAGGCAGATTTTACATCAGGGGTAGAAAACTAGATTCAGCCGAGGGCAGATTTTACATCAGGGGTAGAAAACTAGATTCTAGCCGGGACAGATTTTACATCAGGGGTAGAAAACTAGATTCAGCCTGTGGACACTTTTACATCAGGGGTAGAAAACTAGATTCTAGCCGAGGGCAACTTTTACATCAGGGGTAGAAAACTAGATTCAGCTGTGGAACTTTACATCAGGGGTAGAAAACTAGATTCAGCTGTGGAACCTTTTACATCAGGGTAGAAAACTAGATTCAACGAGGGCAGATTTTACATCAGGGGTAGAAAACTAGATTTAGCCGAGGGCAGATTTTACATCAGGGGTAGAGAACTAGATTCAGCCGGGAACCTTTTCATCAGGGGTAGAAACTAGATTCAGCTGTGGGACCTTTTACATCAGGGGTAGAAAACTAGATTCAGCCGAGGGCAGATTTTACATCAGGGTAAAAACTAGATTCAGCTGTGGAACCTTTACATCAGGGGAGAGAACTAGATTCAGCGAGGCAGATTTTACATCAGGGGTAGAAAACTAGATTCACCCGTGGACAGATGTTTTGTCAGAGCGGATGGTCAGGGGACGGAACTTAATTATAATAATTTTATTTTGATTCAGTAAATTGATTCCCTGTATTATTGATTCAGTAAATTGATTCCTTGTATTATTGATTCAGTAAATTGATTCCCTTGTATTATTGCTTCAGTAAATTGATTCCTTGTATATTGATTCAGTAAATGATTCCCTTGTATTATTGATTCAGTAAATTGATTCCCCTGTATATTGATTAAAATACATAATTTCATCCCTTGATGCATTGAGACACCATAGATGCACTATTGTAAAGTGGTTGTTCCACTGGATATCATAAGGTGAATGCACCAATTTGTAAGTCGCTCTGGATAAGAGCGTCTGCTAAATGACTTAAATGTAAATGTAATCACATCACAGGTTTTTATGCCTGAGAATACTGTACGTTGTTTTTAAAGTCTTTTTTGACCCCAAACTAAAATCCCGTGTTGCTGACCACTGTCTTACATGTTGATTTAAACAGCTGGTCCATTCTCACTGCTCACGTCCTGTGTTGGTAACTTGTGTGTGTAGATATGTGTGTAGCTGTGTGTGTGTGTAGATATGTGTGTAGCTTGTGTGTGTGTGTAGCTGTGTGTGTGTAGATATGTGTGTAGCTGTGTGTGTGTAGCTGTGTGTGTGGATATGTGTGTAGCTGTGTTTGTGTAGTATGTGTGTGAGCTGTGTGTGTGTAGCTGTTGTGTGTAGTATGTGTGTAGCGTTGGTGTGTGTAGCTGTGTGTGTATAGATATGTGTGTAGCTGTGTGTGTGGATATGCGTGTAGCTGTGTGTGTAGATATGCGTGTAGCTGTTGTGTGGATATGCGTGTAGCTGTGTGTGTGTATTGGTGTGTGTGTGTAGCTGTGGTAAATATGTTGTGTAGTCAAGCATTAAGAGTAAAACTTCTCCTCTCCTCCCTACCCCTACCCTTACCAGCCATCCCTCCTCTTGTCTCTCTTCCAACACACACACACGCGCACACACACACACCACACACACACACACACACACACACACCCACCACACACACACCCACACACCCACACCACACACACACACACACACACACACACACACACACACACACAACACACACACACCACACACACACACACACACACAACCCAAAGTGGCAGAAGTGACTGTTTTCTAGCTTACTGAAGTATTTATGTGGAAAAGCCACTAGGCTCTTTAACTAGCGGCTGCTCTGCTCTGCTTGGTGGGGGGACTGACTGGAGAACAGACGTGGTGTTTTTAGGAATAAAACACACACCACACCACCAACACACACACACACACCACCACACACACACACACACACACACACACACACACACACACACACACACACACACACACACACACACACACACACATAGAGGTATCATCACGCCCATTGAAACTAAACTGAGGAGCCACATTGATAATTTTTGGGAAATATACAAGACACGCAGAACATCATAAAGATATTGAATTAGCCGTCAGTTCCCCCTCATCACACTGAGACAGCAGGTGGTGTCTGTCTTCAGTGGTCCAATGCCAAGGGGAGATGTGGTTCATGTCTTCAGTGGTCCAATGCCAAGGGAATATGTGGTTCTGTCTTCAGTGGTCCAATGCCAAGGGAAGATGTGGTTCTTGTCTTCAGTGGTCCAATGCAAGGAAGATGTGGTTCTTGTTTCAGTGGTCCAATGCCAAGGGAAGATGTGGTTCATGTCTTCAGTGGCAATGCCGAGGAAGTTGTGGTTCATGTCTTCAGTGGTCAATGTCAAGGAAGATGTGGTTCTTGTCTTCAATGGTCCAATGCCAAGGGAAGATGTGGTTCATGTCTTCAGTGGTCCAATGCAAAGAAGATGTGGTTCCTGTCTTCAGTGGTCCAATGCCAAGGGAAGATGTGGTTTGTCTTCAGTGGTCCAATGCCAAGGGAAGATGTGGTTCATGTCTTCAGTGGTCCACTGCCAAGGGAAATGTGGTTCCTGTCTTCAGTGGTCCAATGCCAAGGGAAGTTACATTTACATTTTAGTCATTTAGCAGACGCTCTTATCCAGAGCGACTTACAGTAGAGTGCATACATTTTATTACTTTTTTTTTTTACATACTGAGACAAGGATATCCCTACCGGCCAACACCTCCCTACCGGCCAAACCCTCCCTAACCCGGACGACGCTATGCCAATTGTGCGTCGCCCCACGGATCTCCCGGTTGCGGCCGCTGCGACAGAGCCTGGGCGCGAACCCAGCCCAGCCTGGGCGTAAACCCAGAGACTCTGGTGGCGCAGCTAGCACTGTGATGCAGTGCCCTAGACCACTGCGCCACCCGGGAGACCACAAGGGAGATGTGGTTCATGTCTTCAGTGGTCCAATGCCAAGGGGAGATGTGGTTCCTGTCTTCAGTGGTCCAATGCCAAGGGAAGATGTGGTTCATGTCTTCAGTGGTCCAATGCCAAGGAAGATGTGGTTCCTGTCTTCAGTGGTCCAATGCCAGGGGAAGTGTGGTTCCTGTCTTCAATGGTCCAATGCAAGGGAAGATGTGGTTCATGTCTTCAGTGGTCCAATGCCAAGGGAAGATGTGGTTCATGTCTTCAGTGGTCCAATGCCAAGGGAAGATGTGGTTGTTAGTATTACTGGTTCTGTCTTCAGTGTTAGCTCTCTGTGTACATCCAAGGGCAGCCGTGCTGCCCTGTTCTGAGCCAACTGTGATTTTCCTATGTCCCTCTTTGTGGCATCTGACCACACGACTGAACAGTAGTCCAGGTGTGACAAAACTAGGGCCTGTAGGACCTGCCTTGTTGATAGTGTTGTTTAAGAAGGCAGAGCAGTGCTTTATTATGGACAGAATTCTCCCCATCTTAGCTACTGTTGTATCAATATGTTTTGACCATGACAGCTTACAATCTAGTGTTATTCCAAGCACTTTAGTCACTTCAACTTGCTCAATTTCCACATTATTCATTACAAGATTTAGTTGAGGTTTTGGATATTATCCTCAGTAATTTTCTCTCCAACTTGTCAGACCCCTGTGGCTTGACATTGTTGATACACCCCAATAATTGTTTCAACTATTCCACACTCTCTTTTACAGAATTCAAAGTTACAATGCTTGTCTTTCATAATTTGGTCATATATACTTGGATGTGTAGCGTCAGTGTTTGTTGCTGGCATGTCATGTCTAAGTTTGCTCATCTTGCCAATGTAAAAATCATTGAAGTAGTTGGCGATATCAGTGGGTTTTGTGATGAATGAGCCGTCTGATTCAATGAATGAAGGAGCTGAATTGGCCTTTTTGCCCAAAACTTCATTTAAAGAGCTCCAAAGCTTTTTAATATCATTCTTTATATCATTTATCTTTGTTTCATAGTCACATGATTTCTCAATTTGCACAACGTTTTCCAATCGATTGTGCAGCCAGACCTATTTGCCGTTCCTTTTCCTATCGATTGTGCAGCCAGACCTATTTGCCATTCCTTTTCCTATCGATTGTGCAGCCAGACCTATTTGCCATTCCTTTTCCTATCGATTGTGCAGCCAGACCTATTTGCCTCATCTTTCTCAACCATAAACATATTTCAATTCCTCATCAATCCAAGGGGATTTAACAGTTTCTACAGTCATTTTCTTAATGGCTGCATGCTAATTAGTAACTGGAATAAGCAATTTCATAAATGTGTCAAGTGCAGCATCTGGTTGCTCCTCATTACACACCACAGACCAGCAAATATTATTTACATCATCAACATATGAGTCACTACAAAACCTCTTGTATGACATCTTATACACTATATTAGGCCCAGCCTTTGGRACTTTGGTTTTCCTAGATATGGCTATTATTTTGTGATCACTACATACAATGGATGTGGATACTGCTTTAAAGCAAATATCTGCAGCGTTAGTAAAGATGTGATCAATACATGTTGATTATTTAATTATTGTGCTGTTTGTAATAACGCTGGTAGGTTGTCTGATAACCTGAACCAGGTTGCAGTTACTAGTTACAGTTTGAAGCTTTTTCTTGAGTTGGCAGCTTGATGAAAGACAGTCAATATTTAAATCACACAAAAAATATACCTCTCTGTTGATATCACATACATTATCAAGCATTTCACACATATTATCCAGATACTGACTGTTAGCACTTGGTGGTCTATAGCAGCTTCCCACCAGAATGGGCTTTAGGTGAGGCAAATTAACCTGTAGCCATATTTATTCAACAGTATTTAACATGAGATCCTCTCTAAGCTTTACAGAAATGTGGTTCTGAATATAGACCGCAACATTTGGCATTTCTGTCTTTTGTGTAGATGTTATAACCTTGTATTGCTGCTACTGTATTATCAAAGGTATTATCTGAGTGAGTTTCAGA
>NW_019947242.1:0-23816 GCF_002910315.2 Salvelinus sp. IW2-2015 | reverse complement strand
TAGAAGACAGGAAACAGGATACGCATCTACAACAGAAGACGAAACAGGATACGTATCTACAACAGAAGACAGGAAACAGGATACGTATTTACAACAGAAGACAGGAAACAGGATACGCATCTAAAACAGAAGACAGGAAACAGGATACGTATCTACAACAGAGACAGAAACAGGATACGTATCTAAAACAGAAGACAGG
Organism: Salvelinus sp. IW2-2015; assembly: GCF_002910315.2. NCBI lineage: Eukaryota > Metazoa > Chordata > Actinopteri > Salmoniformes > Salmonidae > Salvelinus > Salvelinus sp. IW2-2015. The sequence continues at coordinate 23,617 of NW_019947242.1, read as the reverse complement.
GAACAGGATACGTATCTACAACAGAAGACAGGAACAGGATACCCGCCACGTGTCCTGTCTCCTGTTGTAGATTCATACTTTTGCAAGGCACTGTATCCCCCTGTTCACCCATATATATGTACAGCAGTAGAAATACAATGAGTGTACCACTTTCTCCCTCAGAACTTCCTCAATTTGTCGGGGCATGGACTCTACAAGCTGTCGAAAGTGTTCCACAGGGATGCTGGCACATGTTGACTCCAATGCTTCCTACAGTTGTGTCAAGTTGGCTGGATGTCCTTTGGGTGGTGGACCTTCTTGAAACCTTCTTGCCTTTGTTCTGTTGTCTGTGTCCAATACTGTTAATACCATGTTTGCTGGCTACCATGTTGTGCTGCTGCCATGTTGTGTTGCTACCATGCTGTGTTGTCATGTGTTGCTGCCATGCTATGTTGTTGTCTTAGGTCTCTCTTTATGTAGTGTTGTCTCTCTTGTCGTGATGTGTGTTTTGTCCTATATTTTATTTTAATCCCAGCCGCCGTCCACGCAGGAGACTTTTGCCTTTTGAATTTGTTCTTAACTGACTTGTTAAATAAAGGTTCAAAAAAATAAAATAAAAATGGGAAACTTTTGAGCGTGAAAAACCCAGCAGCGTTGCAGTTCTTGACACAAACGGGTGCGCCTGGCACATACTACCATACGCGGTTTTCTCTGTATATATCAATAATTTCATTTTTTCGGATGCCACAAACAATCGGAAAGGGGATTCATCAGAGAAAATGACTTTACCCCAGTCCTCAGCAGTCCAATCCCTGTACCTTTTGCAGAATATCAGTCTGTCCCTGATGTTTTTCCTGGAGAGAAGTGGCTTCTTTTTCTGCCCTTCTTGACACCAGGCCATCTCCAAAAGTCTTCGCCTCCCTGTGCGTGCAGATGCACTCACACCTGCCTGCTGCCATTCCTGAGCAAGCTCTGTACTGGTGGTGCCCCGATCCCGGAGCTGAATCAACTTTAGGAGACGGTCCTGGCACTTGCTGGACTTTCTTGGGCGCCCTGAAGCCTTCTTCACAACAATTGAACAGCACTCCTTAAAGTTCTTGATGATCCGATAAGTGGTTGGTTTAGGTGCAATCTAATGCGCAGCAATATCCTTGCCTGTGAAGCCCTTTTTGTGCAAAGCAATGATGACGGTCACGGTGTTGTTCCTTGCAAGTAACCATGGTTGACAGAGGAAGAACAATGATTCCAAGCACCACCCTCCTTTTGAAGCTTCCAGTCTGTTATTCAAATTCAATCAGTATGACAGAGTGATCTCCAGCCTTGTCTTCATCAACACTCATACCTGTGTTAATTTCTCTAGGATGGGGGGCAGCATTTTCACGTTTGGATGAAAAGCATACCCAAATTCAACTGCCAGCTACTCATCCCCAGAAGATAAGATATGCATATTATTAGTAGGTTTGGATAGAAAACACTCTGAAGTTTCTAAAACTGTTTGAATCATGTCTGTGAGTATTTTTTTTTTTAGGTCACTCTTTTCAATGGATTTCATTGGGAATCCAGATTTCTAATTGACCTTCTTGCAGTTCCTACCGCTTCCACTGGATGTCAACAGTCTTTAGAAATTGGTTGAGGTTTTTTCCTTTGTGTAATGAAGAAGTACGGCCATCTTGAACGAGGGTCACTTGAAGTGTACTGTTTGTTAGAGGCGAGTGACCAGAAAGCTAGCTACAGTTTGTTTTAATCCTGTATTGAACACAGATCATCCCGTCTTCAATTTTATCGATTATTTACGTAAAAAATACCTAAAGTTGTATTMCAAAAATAGTTTGAAATGTTTTGGCAAAGTTTACAGGTAACTTTTGAGATATTTTGTAGTCACGTTGCACAAGTTGAAACCAGTGTTTTTCTGGATCAAACGCTCCAAATAAATGGACATTTTGGATATATATCGACGGAATTAATCGAACAAAAGGAGAATTTGTGATGTTTATGGGACATATTGGAGTAACAACAACAGAAGCTCGTCAAAGGTAAGGCATGAATTCTATTTTTATTTCTGCGTTTTGCGTCGCGCCTGCAGGGTTGAAATATGCTTATCTCTCTTTGTTTACTCTGTTGCTATCCTCAGATAATAGCATAGTTTGCTTTCGCCGAAAAGCCTATTTGAATTCTGACATGTTGGCTGGATTCACAACAATTGTAGCTTTAATTTGGTATCCTTCATGTGTGATTTAATGAAAGTTAGATTTTTATAGTAATTTATTTGAATTTGGCGCTCTGCATTTTTACTGGCTTTTGGCCAAGTGGGACGTTATCCCAGAGAAGTTAACGAGAAGTTAACGAGATAATCATTGACATGATGTCAGCTGGTCCTTTTGTGGCAGGGCTGAAATGCAGTGGAAATGCATTTTKGGGGGATTCAGTTCATTTTCATGGCAAAGAGGGACTTTGCAATTAATTGCAATTCATCTGATCACTCTTCATAACATTCTGGAGTATATGCAAATTGCCATCATACAAACTGAGGCAGCAGACTTTGTGTAAAGTATAATTTGTGTAATTCTCAAAACTTTTGGCCACGACTGTACATTATTGTCCAGAGACTGTACATTAGCAAGTAATATAAGCGGTGGGTGGTTTGCACTCCTAGGGAGTATTACTAGAATGCTAGCTCTCCTTCCTCTCCTTCTTCTTCTTCGGCGACCGGGATGAATGGAGCTGCCTTTCCAAACAAAGGAGAAGGGCTGAATTGGAACAGAAATACATTTGCTGGACAGAGGACAGAGAGCCTCTTAAAGAAGAAGTTACAGGTCTGTGAGAGCCAGAAATCTTGCTTGTTTGTAGGTGCCAAATACTTATTTTCCACCATAATTTGCAAATAATTCATAAAAAATCCTACAATGTGATTTTCTGGATTTTTTTTCTAATTTTGTCTCGTCATAGTTGAAGTGTACCTATATGAAAATTACAGGCCTCTCTCATCTTTTTTAAGTGGAGAACTTGCACAATTGGTGGCTGACTAAATACTTTTTTGCCCCACTGTAGATACCAACCTATCCTCTTAACACTGATTAGAAACCAACACATCCTCATAAAGGGATTATAAACCATATCCTCTTACACTGATTAGAAACCAACACATCCCTCATAACAGGGATTATAAACCAACCTATCCTTCTTAACACTGATTAGAAACAACATATCTTACAGGATTATAAACCACCAAATCCTCTTAACAGGGATTATAAACAACATATCCCCTCTTAACAGGGATTATAAACCAACATATCCCTCTTAAACAGGGATTATAAACAACAATCCTCTAACAGGATTATAAACCAACCTACCCTCTTAACAGGATTATAAACCAACATATCCCTCTTAACAGGGATATAAACCAACAAATCCTCTTAACAGGATTATAAAACCAACACATCCCTCTTCACAGGGATTATAAACCAACATATCCTCTTAACAGGATCATAAAACCAACATATCGCCTCTTAACAGGATTATAAAACCAACATATCCCTCTTAACAGATTATAAACCAACATATCCCTCAAAACAGATTATAAACCAACATATCCCTCTTAACAGGGATTATAAACCAAACACATCCCTCTTCACGGGATATAAACCAACACATCCCTCTTCACAGGGATTATAAACCACAATACCCTCTTACAGGATTATAAACCAAACCTATCCTCTTACAGGGATTATAACCAACATATCCTTAACAGGGATTATAAACCACACTAATCCCTCTTTAACAGGGATTATAAACCAACATATCCCTCTTAACAGGGATTATAAACCAACCTATCCCTCTTAACAGGGATTATTTAGCAACCTTTCCCTTTTAATAAGGATTAAAAACCAACCTATTCCTCCTAACAGGGATTAGAAATCAACCTATCCCGTTTAACGCGGATTAGAAATCAACCTTTCCCTTTTAACAGGGATTAGAAACCAACCTAATCCTCTTAACATTGATATTGTCACGCCCTGACCTTAGAGATCCTTTTTATGTCTCTATTTGGTTTGGTCAGGGTGTGATTTGGGGTGGGTATTCTATGTTCTTTAGTTCTATTATTTGTATTTCTATGTTTTGGCCGGGTATGGTTCTCAATCAGGGACAGCTGTCTATCGTTGTCTCTGATTGAGAACCATACTTAGGTAGCCCTTTTTCCCACCTGTCTTGGTGGGAAGTTGACTTTGTTTGTGGCACATAGCCCTTAAGCTTCACGGTTTGTTTTGTATTGTTTATTGTTTTGTCGGCGTCATTTCTAATAAAGAAGAAAATGTACGCTGACCACGCTGCACCTTGGTCCACTTCATTCAACAGCCGTGACAGATATGAAACCAACCTATCCCTCCTGACAGGGATTAGAAACCAACCTATCCCTTTTAACAGGGATTAGAAATCAACCTATCCCTTTTAACAGGGATTAGAAACCAACCTATCCCTTTTAACAGGGATTAGAAATCAACCTATCCCTTTTAACAGGGATTAGAAACCATCCTATTCTTCTTAACAAAGATTAGAAACCAACCTAACCCTCTTAAAATGGATTAGAACCTCTTACCAGGGATTATTTTATCCATTCTTGCCCATGTAATATTCTGCTGCTGCTCTTTCTTGCTGTGCTCCAAACAGCACACTATTCCCTACATAGTGCACTACTTTTGACCAGAATCTGGGAATAGGGTGCCATTCGGGAAGCATCCCCCTGAACGAAAAGGAAGTCATCAGAGTTACCCGAAACTAATTAATAAAGACTGATTTTTTTTGTGTGATCTCTGTATTTCGTAGAATGTAGATCCTTCAGCGTTTTGGTCATTTATCTGGATGAGATCATGTCTGATAATCGACCAGTATGTACATGTTACATGTTTTCCACCTCAAGAGCTGAAGCCTCTGTCCATCACACACACACACACACACACACACCACACACACACACACACACACACACACAACACACACACACACACACACACACACACACACAACCACACACACACACCCACACACACAACAACACCACACACACACAACACACACACACACACAAAAACATAGGGTATATGTGCTGATCGCATGCGTCACGTGCTTTTGGTGGTGATTGACACTGTCTCTATACCAGTTAGAGGAGGAGGTGATAAACACTGTCTCACACCAGTTAGAGGAGGAGGTGTTAACACTGTCTCTACACAGTTAGAGGAGGTGGTGATTAACACTGTGCCTACACCAGTTAGAGGAGGAGTGTATAACACGTCTCTACACCAGTTAGAGGAGGTGGTGGATTAACACTGTCTCTACACCAGTTAGGGAGGAGGTGATTACACTGTCTCTACACCAGTTAGAGGAGGTGGTGATTAACACTGTCTCTACACCAGTTAGAGGAGAGGAGGTGATTAACACTGTCTCTACATCAGTATAGGAGGAGCGGGTTAACACTGTTCTACACCAGTTAGAGGAGGTGGTGATTAACACTGTCTCTACACCAGTTAGAGGAGGAGGTGTGATTAACACTGCTCTATACCAGTTAGAGGAGGAGGTGGTGATTAACACTGTCTCTACACAGTTAGAGGAGGAGGAGGTGATTAACACTGTCTCTACAAACAGTTAGAGGAGGAGGGGTGATTAACACTGCTCTTACACCAGTTAGAGGAGGAGGTGGTGATTAACACTGTCTCTACACCAGTTAAGAGGAGGAGGTGGTGATTAACACGTCTCTACACCAGTTAGAGGAGGAGGTGGTGATTAACACTGTCTCTATACCTGTTGAGGGAGGAGGGTGATTAACACTGTCTCTACACCAGTTAGAGGAGGAGGTGGTGATTAACACTGTCTCTACACAGTTAGAGGAGGAGGTGTGATAACACTGTCTCTACACCAGTTGAGGAGGAGGGGATTAACACTGTCTCTACACCAGTTAGAGGAGGAGGTTAAGACAGCTCAGAGAGACCTTCACATTGAGCATTGAGCGCAGTGCTGAGCTGGGCCATGTTCATTACCTGTGTCATGTTCATTAGCTGGGTCATGTTCAATAGGTAGGTCTTGTTCATTAGCTGGGTCATGTCAATAGCTGTGTCATTTCATAGCTGGGTCATGTTCATTAGGTGCTCATTAGGTTACAGGGAATAACTAAGGGTTAATGGAGTCGGAGACGGAGGCTAAGTACCAATGGCACTCTATTTCCCTATTTTAGCGCGTTACCTTTGATGGGGCATAGGGAATAGGGTGCCATTTAAGTCACATCTTGAAAGACCAGATCGAGACATAATGAAGCCGATGATCCCTCTCTCTCTCTCTCTCTCTTCTCTCTCTCTCTCTCTCTCTCTCTGTTGTCTCCAGCCTTTTAATTATCTAATAAATTAAATCAATCAATTAATCACAATAAATTACAGTTGTAGCTAGAACTACAAAGGGATTGTGGGCTGAATACAAAGTTAAAACCAGGGACAGATCACTGGAGGCTGCAGTAAATTAATTTATTCATTAGTCACACCTCTACTTTTAGTTTGACAAATAAAACTGATTTGGCCAAGTGCTAGTCTCCTCTGACAGCCTTTAAGCCAAGCGCTAGTCTCTTTGACAGCCTCTAGCCAAGCGCTAGTCTCTTCTGACAGCCTCTAGCCAACGCTAGTCTCTTCTGACAGCCTCTACCCAAGCGCTAGTCTCTTTGACAGCCTCTAGCCAAGCGCAAGTCCTCTGACACCTCTAGCCAAGCGCTAGTCTCCTCTGACAGCCTCTAGCCAAGCGCTAGTCTCCTCTGACAGCCTCTAGCCAAGCGCCTGTCTCTTCTGACAGCCTCTAGCCAAGCGCTAGTTCTCCTCTGACAGCCTCTAGCCAAGTGCTAGTCTCTCTGACAGCCTCTACCCAAGCGCAAGTCCCTCTGACAGCCTCTAGCCAAGCGCTAGTCTTCTGACAGCCTCTAGCAAGCGCTAGTCTCTTCTGACAGCCTCTAGCCAACGCAGTCTCCTCTGACAGCCTCTAGCCAGCGCTAGTCTCTTCTGACAGCCTCTAGCCAAGTGCTAGTCTCCTCTGACAGCCTCTAGCCAAGCGCTAGTCTCTTCTGACAGCCTCTAGCCAAGTGCTAGTCTCCTCTGACAGCCTCTAGCCAAGCGCTAGGCTCTTCTGACAGCCTCTAGCTAAGTGCTAGTCTCTTCTGACAGCCTCTAGCCAAGTGCTAGTCTCCTCTGACAGCCTCTAGCTCAAAGCGCTAGGCTCTTCTGACAGCCTCTAGCCAAGCGCTAGACTCTTCTGACAGCCTCTAGCCAACGCTAGTGTCTCTTCTGACAGCCTCTAGCCAAGCGCTAGTGCTCTTCTGACAGCCTCTAGCCAAGCGTAGGTCTCCTCTGACAGCCTCTAGCACAGTGCTAGTCTTCTCTGACAGCCTCTAGCCAAGCGCTAGGCTCTTCTGACAGCTCTAGCCAACGCGTTAGTCTCCTCTGACAGCCTCTAGCCAAGCGCTAGTCTCTTCTGACAGCCTCTTAGCCAAGCGCTAGTCTTCTGACAGCCTCTAGCCAAGCGCTAGTTCTCTCTGACAGCCTCTAGCCAAGCGCTAGTCTCCTCTGACAGCCTCTAGCCAAGCGCTAGTCTCTCTTGACAGCCTCTAGCCAAGCGCTAGTCTCTTCTGACAGCCTCTAGCGCAAGCCGCTAGTTCTTCTGACAGCCTCTAGCCAAGCGCTAGTCTCTTCTGACAGCCTCTAGCCAAGCGCTAGTCTCTTCTGACAGCCTCTAGCCAAGCGCCTGTCTCTTCTGACAGCCTCTAGCCAAGTGCTAGGCTCTTCTGACAGCCTCTAGCCAAGCGCTAGGCTCTTCTGACAGCCTCTAGCCACGCGCTAGGCTCTTCTGACAGCCTCTAGCTAAGCACTAGTCTCTTCTGACAGCCTCTAGCCAAGTGCTAGTCTCTTCTGACTGCCTTTAGCCAAGTCAGTTTCTTCAGCCAGTCTTTAGCCAAGCGAGTYTCTTCTGACAGCCTCTAGCTAAGCGCTAGTCTCATCTGACAGCCCTATGGGGGGATGTGGGGATGGACAATGGGCCATTTCTCCCTTGACAAGACAGGATACCCCTGTATAGTCTTGGTTTATGTCCCAAATGGCACTCTATTCCCTTTATAGTGCATGACTTTTGACCAGGGCCCATAGGGCACAATATAGGGGATAGTGTGCCTTTTGGGATGCAGCTTGTTCAAGTCTGTACAGCACTGAACTTACAGCAGCACTTACTGGGCTGTACAGAGGCTTCCGAAAGTATTCATCCCCTTTGGCATTTTTCCTATTTTGTTGCTTTACAACCTGGAATTAAAATTGATTTTTTTTGGGGGGGGGGGTTTACATCATTTGATTTACACAACATGCCTACCACTTTGAAGATTATTATTGTGAAAGAAACAAGAAATAAGACCAAAAAAATGAATACTTGAGCGTGCATAATTATTCACTCCCCAAAGTCAATACTTTGTTGAGCCACCTCTTGCAGCAATTACAGCTGCAAGTCTCTTGGGGTATGTCTCTCTAAGCTTGGCACATCTAACCACTGGGATTTTTGCACATTCTTCAAGGCAAAAGGTGTAAAGAAATCTTTAAGTCATACCACAGATTCTCAAWTGGATTGTGGTCTGGGCGTTGACTAGGCCATTCCAAGACATTTAAATGTTTCCCCTTGAACCACTCGAGTGTTGCTTTAGCAGTATGCTTAGGGTCATTGTCCTGCTGGAAGGTGAGCCTCCGTCCCAGTCTCAAATCTCTGGAAGACTGACAGGTTTCCCTCAAGAATTTCCCTGTATTTAGCGCCATCCATCATTCCTTATATTCTGACCAGTTTCCCAGTCCCTGCCGATGAAAAACATCCCCACAGCATGATGCTGCCACCACCATGCTTCACTGTGGGGATGTTGTTCTCGGAGTGATGAGAGGTGTTGGGTTTGCCCTAGACATAGCATTTTCCTTGATGGCCAAAAAGCTAAATTAGAGTACCTTCTTCCATATGTTTGGGGAGTCTCCCGCATGACTTTAGGCAAACACTTATTTGCCAAAACACTTATTTTGTTCTTTAAGTTCTTTAAGGAACAACTTTCTTCTGGCCACTCTTCGTAAAGCCCAGCTCTGTGGAGTGTACGGCTTAAAGTGGTCCTATGGACAGATACTCCAATCTCCACTGTGGAGCTTTGCAGCTTTTTCAGTGTTATCTTTGATCTCTTTGTTGCCTCTTTGACTTTTGTTTCCTGGTCCGTGAGTTTTGGCAGGTTTGTTGTGGTGCCATATTCTTTCAATTTTTTAACAATGGATTTAATGGTGCTCCGTGGGATGTTCAAAGTTTCTGATATTTTTTTATAACTCAACCCTGATCTGTACTTGTCCCTGACCTGTTTGGAGAGCTCCTTGGTCTTCATGGTGCTGTTTGCTTGGTGGTGCCCCTTGCTTAGTGGTGTTGCAGACTCCGTGGCCTTTCAGAACAGGTGTATATATACTGAGATCATGTGACACTTAGATTGCACAGAGGTGGACTTTATTTAACTAATTATGTGACTTCTGAAGGTAATTGGTTGCACCAGATCTTATTTATTGGCTTCATAGCAAAGTGGATGAATACATATGCACGCACCACTTTTCCATAGTTTTTTTTTTTCATTTCACTTCACCAATTTTGACTATTTTATGTATGTCCGTTACATGAAATCCAAATAAAAATCTACTAAAATTACAGGTTGTAATGCAACAAAATAGGAAAAACACCAAGGGGGTGAATACTTTTGCAAGGCACTGTAGGACTAACTGGCTTACAGAGAGCAGAGAGAACGCATGGAGCAAGTGATTGGTTGCTTTACAAAGTCACATGACATATCAAATGTTATTTGTCACATGCRCCGAATACAACAAGTGAAGACCTTACCGTGAAATGCTGAATACAACAAGTGAAGACCTTACCATGAAATGCTTACTTACAAGCCCTTTACCAACAGTGCAGTTCAAGAGTTAAGAAAATATGAATATTTAATCTGATCACCAACAACGACGAGACAGCCTAGAAGGTCAGAGACCTGGCCGTGTGGTGCCAGGACAACAACCTCTCCCTCAACGTGATCAAGACAAAGGAGCTGATCGTGGACTACAGGAAAAGGCGGGCCGAACAGGCCTCCATTAACATAAATGGAGCTGTAGTGGAGCGGGTCGAGAGTTTCAAGTTCCTTGGTGTCCACCTCATCAACAAACTATCATGGTCCAAACATACCAAGACAGTCGTGAAGAGGACACGACAAAACCTTTTCCCCCTCAGGAGAAAAGATTTGTCATGGGTCCCCATATACTCAAAAAGTTCTACAGCTGCACCATCGAGAGCATCCTGTCCAGTCACCACCTGGTATGGCAACTGTTCAACATCTGACCGTAAGTCGCTACAGAGGATAGTGTGTATGGCCCAGTACATCACTGGGGACAAGCTTCCTGCAATCCAGGACCTATATAATAGGTGGTGTCAGAAGAAAGCCCATAAAATTGTCAGTGACTCCAGTCACCCAAGTCATAGACTGTTTTTTCTGCTACCGCAGGTCAAGTGGTACCGGAGTGCCAAGTCTAGGTCCAAAAAGTTCCTCAACAGCTTCTACCTCCAAGCCATAAGAACAATTAATCAAATGGCCACCGGACTATTACATTGACCCCCTCCATTTGTTTTGTACACTGCTGCTACTCGCTGTTTATTATCTATGCATAGTCACTTCACCCCCACCTACATGTACAAATGACCTCGACTAACCTGTATCCCCGCACATTGACTCGGTTCCGGTACCCCGTGTATATAGCCTCGTTATTGTTATGTAATTTTATATTTTACTTTAGTTTATTTAGTAAATATTTTTTTAACTCTATTTCTTGAACTGCATTGTTGGTTAAGGGCTTGCAAGTAAGTCGGCGCATGTGACAAATAACATTTGATTTGAAGAACACACACACACAGACAGACAGACATCACCACGGTCACCTCCAGACCAAGCTCAACCACCATGGCTTTGTCTCAAATAGCATCTTATTCACTATGCACAGAGTAGTGCACTAAATAGAGAATAAGCCATTTGAGGCACAGCCCTAGTCGATGCTAGAAGGACCGGGAACTCCAAATGCACTCAACTACAATCATCTCTACATGCCACCAGTCCAACATCATCATATCTGTTAGCTGCATGAGAGATCATTCATAAGACTGGTGACCAACAGTTTATATGACTTTCTGAAGACAAGACTAGAATTTCTTGAATAAGCTCACATTTGAAACACATGAAAGCCAGTGTAATTATTWAAAAAATTGTTAAATAATTGAACAGTGCATCAGGGGTACTTTGCTACTGTGATTCCTGAAATGCCGAGTCTGTTGATGGAGTATTTTTTGAATCTGAAATTATACGTTTGTTACATCGTTCGCTAGCCTAGCTGGTTAGCTAGCTCTCAGTCTCATTGACCACCAAATGTTGCTAATGCTAGCTGGCCACTTAAGACAACTTTCTTTCTCGAAATGTATGTTAGCTAGCTAAGTTTGCTACTTAATTATACAACCCCCATCTGCTGTAAACATCAGCACACAATTTGAGAGCACTAGTTAGCTCCAAAAGTGGTTGACTGCATGCTGACAGTGCATTCAGAGCCATCCAGTGGTTAACCACACTACAAACATAATTTTACCAGCTTCTCGTGAAGCAATTTTAATTAATGGCAGTGCACCACAACATACCTGAGAGTTTCCTGATTAGCACGGGGTAGCTAGTCTGTATTTAATTTAATTGTGTATTAAAAACACAGTTTGAGATCATTGTGAGGGGATTTGGCCAGTGGTTCGTTGGGGGAAATGTTGTCCAAGGTTGTAACAGTATTACGTCCCAGAGAAATAGAAGTGCAGGGAATGTAAGTAACCTAATTTATGTTCCTGTAACTGTTAGCTCTGAGGGTGTTGTCTGCTATAAGTAACCTAATTTATGTTCCTGTAACTGTTAGCTCTGAGGGTGTTGTCTGCAATAAGTAACCTAATCTATGTTCCTGTAACTGTTAGCTCTGAGGGTGTTGTCTGCAATAAGTAACCTAATCTATGTTCCTGTAACTGTTAGCTCTGAGGGTGTTGTCTGCAATAAGTAACCTAATCTATGTTCCTGTAACTGTTAGCTCTGAGGGTTTGTCTGCAATAAGTAACCTAATCTATGTTCCTGTAACTGTTAGCTCTGAGGGTGTTGTCTGCAATAAGTAACCTAATCTATGTCCTGTAACTGTTAGCTCTGAGGGTGTTGTCTGCTATAAGTAACCTAATCTATGTTCCTGTAACTGTTAGCTCTGAGGGTTTGTCTGCAATAAGTAACCTAATCTATGTTCCTGTAACTGTTAGCTCTGAGGGTGTTGTCTGCAATAAGTAACCTAATCTATGTTCCTGTAACTGTTAGCTCTGAGGGTGTTGTCTGCAATAAGTAACCTAATCTATGTTCCTTAACTGTTAGCTCTGAGGGTATGTCTGCAATAAGTAACTCATTTATGTTCCTTTAACTGTTAGCTCTGAGGTGTTGTCTGCTAATAAGTAACCTAATCTATGTTCCTTAACTGTTAGCTCTGAGGGTGTTGTCTGCAATAAGTAACCTAATCTATGGTTCCCTGTACTGTTAGCTCTGAGGGTATTGTCTGCAATAAGTAACCTCATTTATGTTCCTTTAACTGTTAGCTCTGAGGGTGTTGTCTGCTATAAGTAACCCCATTTATGTTCCTTTAACTGTTAGCTCTGAGGGTATAGTCACTAATAAGTAACCTAATTTATGTTCCTTTAACTGTTAGCTCTGATAGTGTTGTCTGCTGTAAGTAACCTAATTTATCTTCCTTTAACTGTTAGCTCCGAGGGTGTTGTCTGCAATAATCATATGCACATATAATTGAATTGCACTGTTTGTACTGAAACTGGCTGCTTTAGGAAGAAGCCCACTGTGGACAGCCCACTCAGTACCATTGACTCAAATGTAAATGTCCCTGACATGTCTACCTGTGATCAGCCTCGCAGAATAGCACAAAACCAAGAAAATAACTTAAAATAGCCCATATTAACATATGTAGCCTGAGAAACAAGGTTTAATAACATCGGAAAACCTTCATATTCTTCCCATCTCTGAAACACACTTTCCTTTTGATGATATAGTAGTAGCTATACATGGTTATAGAATATATAGGAAAGATAGACATGCAAATGGAGGAGGTGTTGTCATGTACTGTATTCCTGTTAGGCTGAGAGAGGTTCTCATGTTAGATGCTGTAGGAGTATAACAGCTAGAGGTTCATCTGGCTCACCTAAAGCCTATTCTTCCAGTTACGGATAGCCATGCACCCACTAAGAAACTCACTGTTAGAACTGCTAAATCCCCATGGATAGATGATGAATTGGAARACTGTATGGCTGAGAGGGATGAGGCAAAGGGAATAGCAAATAAGTCTGACAACACAGTAGACTTGCCAACATACTGTAAATTGAGAAATCATGTGACTAAACTGAAGAAAAAGACGAAGAAACTGTATTATGAAGCAAAGATCAATGATATAAAGAATGATAGTAAARTCTTTGGAGTATATTCAATTATGTTTTGGGCAGGAAAGATAATTCARCTCCATCCTTCATTGAGGCAGATGGCTCGTTCGTAACAAAACCCTTTGATATTCCCAACCACTTTAAGTTGACAAGATTAGAAAACGTAGGCATGTCATGCAAACAACAAACGCTGAGCCTTCATATTCATGTAAAACAGACCAACTCATGAAAGACAAGCTCTGTAGTTTTCTGTTCCACCAAGTGGATGTGGAAGACGTGGAAAATATTATTGTCATCTAATAAATAAGGACAAACCACCTGGTTCCCGACTACCTGGATGGTGAATTGCTGCGGTTGGTAGCATCGTGACTCCTGTTTTGCCACATCTTTAAGCCTAGAAGATGGAGTGAGGTCAAAGGTCATTCTGTTGACCTTTGTGGTTCAAACAGCCGACCAATCAGCCTGTTACCGGTGTTTAATAAACTTTTTGGGAAAAAATTGTGTTTGACCAAATGCAAAATATAATTTTACAGAAAACATATTAACAACAGACTTTCTGCATGCTTATAGGGAGGGCCACTCAACATGCTCGGCACTGACACAAATGACTGATGATTGATGAAAGAAATTGATAGTAAGAAGATTGTGGGAGCTGTTCTGTTAGACTTCTATGCAGCTTTTGATGTCATTGATCAAAACCTATTGCTGAAATAAAATAGGTGTTATTGATTTCCAACTTCTGCCTCATCATGGAGTGAGAGTTACCWATCTAACAGAACACAGATGGTTTATTGAGAGTTCGCTTTCTTTTTTTTGTTGTTGAATTTTCCCCCCCTTTTTCTCCCCAATTTCATGGTATCACATTTGTTAGTAGTTACCATCTTGTCTCATCACTACAACTCCCGTACGGGCTCGGGAGAGACGAAGGTCGAGAGCCATAAGTCCTCCGAAACTCAACCCAACCGAGCCGCACTGCTTCTTAACACAGCGCGCATCCAACCCGGAAGCCAGCCGCACCAATGTGTCGGAGGAAACACCGTACACCTGGCGACCTGGTCAGCGTGCACTGCGCCCGGCCCACCACAGGAGTCGCTAGTGCGCGATGAGACAAGGATATCCCTACGCTAGGCCAATTGTGCGTCCGGCTGCGACAGAGCCTGGGCTCGAACCCAGAGTCTCTGGTGGGACACTGCGCCACCCGTGAGGCATGAGAATTACCCTTCTGAGTGTTTTCTTTAATGGAAGCCTCTCTAGTGTGGCGTACCGCAGGGCAGCCGGCTTGGACCATTATTGTTTTGTTTTTACTAATGACCTTCCACAGAACCTTCACAGCATTGGGACAGAGGTACAGACTCACAGGAGAAGCATCACGTGTGTGGTGTGGTGTGTGGTGTGTGTGTGTGGTGTGTGTGTGTGTGTGTGTGTGTGTGTGTGTGGTGTGTGTGGTGTGTGGTGTGTGTGGTGTGTGGTGTGTGTGTGTTGTGTGTGTGTGTGTGTGTGGTGTTGATAATAGCAGATCCGTAATGCCAGATGTGTTTACTGAAGAGTCTTATTAACTTACAGCTTCCAAACTTAAGAGGACAGGCGTGGGCATCCATGGGGAAGTCCTCTAACTGCATGGGGCATTCTGCTGAGATGGTTAACCTGGAGAGACATCAGAGATTAGAAATTATATTGTGATCGTGATTCATTACAATTATTACCTTTCTGGCACAGGCTTTCCGCTAGCGACCCACCACGACAACATCCGGTGAAATTGCAGAGCGCCAAATTCAATATACAGAAATGGTCATAATAAACATTCATAAAAAATACAATGTTATACATTGGTTTAAAGATTAACTTCTTGTTCATCCAGCCGCTTTGTCAGATTTCAAAAAGGCTTTACGGCGAAAAGCATACCATGCGATTATCTGAGGACAGCGCACCGCATACAAACCCATGAAAAACATTTTCCAACCAAACAGATGCATCACGAAAGTCAGAAATAGCGATAAAATAAATCACTTACCTTTGAAGATCTTCATCTTTCCGCAATCCCAAAGGTCTCAGTCATACAATGAATGGTTGTTTTGTTCGATAAAGTCCTTCTTTATATCCCAAAATTGTCCGTTTGTTTGGCGCATTTGATTCAGAAATACACCGGTTCCAACTCGCCCAACATGCCTACAAAGTATCTAATAAGTTACCTGTAAACTTGGTCCAAACATTTCAAACAACGTTCCTAATCCAACCTCAGGTATCCTAAAACGTAAATAATTGATCAAATTTAAGACGGAATAAACTGTTTCCAATAGCGGAGAAAAACAACGAGGAGCGCCCTCTCATTCACGCGCACCAAAAGACTAGAGTCCACCTGAGTGACACTTAGAAAGAATACGACTACTCATTTTTCAACAACAAAAAACATTGAACAATTTCTAAAGACTGTTGACATCTAGTGGAAGCCATAGGAACTGCAATCTGGGTCCTAATAATTTGGCTTCTCCATAGAAAAGCATTGGGAAATCCAATGACCTCAACAACAAAAAATCATCCTGGATAGATTGTACTTGGGGTTTCGCCTGTCAAATCAGTTCTGTTATACTCACAGACATTATTTTAACAGTATTCGAAACTTTAGAGGGTTTTCTATCCAAATCTACCAATTATATGCATATCCTAGCTTCTGGGCCCGATTAACAGGCAGTTTACTTTGGGCACCTCAGTCATCCAAACTTCCGAATACTGCCCCCTAAGAAGTTTTAGTTAATCCTCATTATCATCAGTTGCTCAACTCCATTACACCAATGAATCCATTACTATGTCAGAGCACAGTATTACTAGAGGAATTACAGTGTTACTACAAAACCAGAAGAGTAATTTATGCTTTGACATGGTTAACCTGGAGAAGTTACAAAACAACATCATGATTATTTTACAATACATCATCATCATCATCGTCGTCATCGTCACTATTACATTTTTTTATGATAACATKTATCCATTTAGATCACAATGTGTGATATTATATAGACACAGGAACAAAGCTCTGCATTATTTGCTAGACCAAGAGGTCAAAACATTTACAGTTGGAGGAGAGGGAGGGTTGTCATGGAGACTTCTTGCGTCTTCTGTTAATAAGAATATTTAGAGATAACAAAGAGACTTTCATTGCCTGATAAGTTTTTGTAGTTTAATGCCCTTTAACCCTATAAACCAAATATAGGGCCCTTTAACCCTATAAAGACTCCACAAGTGGTCTCCTGAGTTTAAGTGTTGTTGTGGACTTACAACATCCAATATTAGTTGGTTTCTATTTTTTTTAAGTGTGATTTTGAGAGCAAAAACATGAAAACAAATGGGAAAAACAGAAAAAACTACATTTTGGATATTTWWWWWWWWAKCTAAAATACAGACTTAATGGGGCCCTGTACACTTACACTCTCACGCTCTTCTCTCTTTTCTCTCTCCCTCTTTATCCGTGTCTATCTGTCGCTCTCTCAATAATCAGAGGTGGATTTGAGTTGGAATGCCATGTGAACTCATGGGAACAGCATTCCTAGAGTGATGTGTATTTTCCAGCTGTATCAAAACAGCGTAACAGTATCCCATCTGAAAACTGGGATCCTAGACTGCCATCTACCGGCGATAGTTCATCATCATCACCTGGCTTTCCTAAAGCGGTTCAATAAGACCAGCTCCTACATCAGCTGGTATATATACAGGTATGTCTCTGTTCATAATGTGGTCCAATCAAATAAAACAATGTTCCTCAGACCATATATGAACATTTTGTTCCAATAAATCTTAAAATGTAATCGGAAATTGATCATTTGTGGTTATACTCTAAGTTCCTTTTGTAAAACATATGAGTAAGAATCCTCACAGGAAATGTGCAGTAGAGGAAAGAACACATACCTGGTAAATGAATTATTTGCTCAGATATTGAGCCGACGCATTGATTGGTTCTTTCAGACGTATTTTTTTTTCCTTATGGGGTTGAGACCTCTCGAATTTTCCAATCCAAAAACAACAACAGTTGTAACGTAAGGGGGCGGGTGCTCAGGGGGTGTGTGGCTGTGCGTGTGGGTGTTTGAGTGAGAACAGCACGGAGGGGGCGGGTGCTCAGGGTGTGTGTGGCTGTGTGTGTGGGTGTTTGAGTGAGAAAGGCATAGAGGAGAAACAACCAGTAAACGCACAGTGCCCTTCATTATCAATACACATCAAAACATTCTTTCCAGAATCTAGGTGATAGCCAGACTAGCCACACCTCCTCAATCTATTGTCCTACACCTCCCTCAGTGGCTACACAGAACTACACCTTCCTCTGATGGACTACACATGAACTACACCCCCTCTGGTGGGCTACACATGAACTACACCTCCCTCCGGTGGACTACACAGAACTACACTTCTCTGGTGGACTACCAGGAACTACACCTCCCTCTAGTGGACTACATAGGAACTACACCTCCCTCTAGTGGACTACACATGAACTACACCTCCCTCTAGTGGACTACACAGGAACTACACCTCCCTCTAGTGGACTACACAGGAACTACACCTCCCTCTAGTGGACTACACAGGAACTACACCCCCTCTAGTGGACTACACAGGAACTACACCTCCCTCTAGTGGACTACACAGGAACTACACCTCCCTCTAGTGGACTACATAGGAACTACACCTCCCTCTAGTGGACTACACAGGAACTACACCTCCCTCTAGTGGACTACATAGAACTACACCTCCCTCTAGTGGACTTACACAGGAACTACACCTCCCTCTAGTGGACTACACAGGAACTACACCTCCCTCTAGTGGACTACATAGGAACTACACCTCCTCTAGTGGACTACACAGGAACTACACCTCCCTCTAGTGGACTACACAGGAACTACACCTCCCTCTATTGGACTACATAGGAACTACACCTCCCTCTAGTGGACTACATAGGAACTACACCTCCCTCTAGTGGACTACACAGGAACTACCACCTCCCTCTAGTGGACTACATAGGAACTACACCTCCTCTAGTGGACTACACAGGAACTACACCTCCCTCTAGTGGACTACACAGGAACACACCTCCCTCTAGTGACTACATAGGAACTACACCTCCCTATGGACTACATAGGAACTACACCTCCCTCTGGTGGACGACATAGGAACTACACCTCCCTCTAGTGGACTACACAGGAACTACACCTCCCTTTATTGACTACATAGGAACTACATCCTTGTGGACGAACATAGGAACTACGCCTCCCTCTAGTGGACTACACAAACTACACCTCCCTTAGTTGGACTACATAGGAACAACCCCTCTGTGGACACATAGAACTACACCTCCTCTAGTGACTACATAGAATACACCTCCCTCTGTGGACGCATAGGAACTACACCTCCCTCTAGACTACACAGGAAATTAAACTGAAGAATGTGTCGTATATAAAAACAGAGAACTCTTAAGAAAACCAATGACAGCTATTCAAAGTATTTCAGTGGGTGCAAGTTGCATGATAGCCAACCACAGAAATATTAGTGTTTTCAGAAAATAGGCATTGTAACTCACTGATTAGTCTTTCAATAATTAAACATGTCAACGATTCCCTCTTAGGATTGTCTCTGAAACAAAACTTAGGGCTCTATTTTAACAAACCTAACGCAATGGGTGCTAAGGTTCAGGGATGTGTCAGAAATATTTTTGCTATTTTCACAACCAGAATTATGGGCGCAGTAGCTGGAAGTGGAGCGAAAAGGCTGGGTTTGGTGAATAAACAAGTTGAAGTGTGTCAAGGTTGACATCTCACTGCTCCATGGCTAATTATGTGGTTGTTTCAAGTTGTGTATTTACAGTCTTTTATGTATTTCATTGTCATCAACTCCAAGCCAGAAGAGGACTGCACCCCTCATAGCCTGGTTCCTCTCTAGGTTTCTCCTAGGTTTTGCCTTTCTAGGGAGTTTTTCCTAGCCACCTTTGGCAAAGTGGGTGGGTTATATCCTGCTGTTTGGCCTGCCCGAAGGTATCATCGGATGGGACCACAGTGTTTCCTGACCCTCCTTCTCAACCTCCAGTATTTATGCTGGAGAATGTTTATGGCTCGGGGGCTAGGGTCAGTTTGTTATATCTGAGTACTCCTGTCTTATCCGGTGTCCTGTGTGAATTTAAGTATGCTCTCTCTAATTCTCTTTCTCTCTTCTTCTCTTTCTCTCTCTCTGAGACCTGAGCCCTAGGACCATGCCTCAGGACTCCCTGGCATGATGACTCCTTGCTGTCCCCAGTCCACCTGGCCGTGCTGCTGCTCCAATTTCAACTGTTCTGCCTGCGGCTATGGAACCCTGACCTGTTCACCGGACGTGCTACCTGTCCCAGACCTGCTGTTTTCAACTCTCTAGAGACAGCAGAGCGGTAGAGATACTCTCAATGATCGGCTATGAAAAGCCAACTGACATTTACTCCTGAGGTGCTGACTTGTTGCACCTCGACAGTCACTGCATTATTATTATTTGACCCTGCTGGTCATTTATGAACATTTGACCATCTTGGCCATGTTCTGTTATAATCTCCACCCGGCACAGCCAGAAGAGGACTGGTCACCCCTCATAGCCTGGTTCCTCTCTAGGTTTCTTCCTAGGTTCTGGCCTTTCTAGGGAGTTTTTCCTAGCCACCGTGCTTCTACACCTGCATTGCTTGCTGTTAGGGGTTTTAGGCAGTGTTTCTGTACAGCACTTTGAAATATCAGCTGATGTAAGAAGGGCTATATAAATACATTTGATTTGATTTAACCTAGTTTGTTAAATAGCCTGCAGAAACAAAATAGTAAAATGTAGGCCTATCCCATCTTTGTTAAATATGTTGAACATGTTTGCAGTCCACATTGTTTTAATGAATAGGCCTCAATAAGGGAATATATTGTTAAACAGTCACACTGATATCGGGGCCTACTGTAAAGTGCAATGTTTGAGCCATGTACAGTTCATTCATAAAGTATTCAGACCTCTTGACTTTTTCCACATTTTGTTACATTACAGCCTTATTCTAAAATGGATTAAATGAATGTTTTTCCTCATCAATCTAAACACAATACCCCACAATGACATCACAATACCCCACAATGACATCACAATACCCCATAATGACATCACAATACCCCACAACGACAAAGTGAAAACAGGTTTTAGAAATGTTTGCAAATGTATATATATATATTTATATTATTTATATTATATTTATATTTATATTTATTTATATAATTATTCAGACCCTTTGCTATGAGACTCGAAATGGAGCTCAGGTGCATCTTGTTTCCATTGATCGTCCTTGAGATGTTTCTACAACTTGATTGGAGTCCATCTGTGGTAAATTCAAATTCACCTGTTTAAATAAGGTCCCACAGTTGACAGTGCATGTCAGAGMAAAACCAAACCATGAGGTCAAAGGAATTGTCCGTAGAGCCCCAAGACAGGATTGTGTCGAGGCACAGATCTGGGGAAGGGTACCAAAACATTTCTGCAGTATTGAAGGTCCCCCAAGAACATAATTGGCTCCATCATTGTTAAATGGAAATAGTTTGGAACCACCATGATACTTCCTAGAGCTGGCCGCCAAACTGAGCCATCGGGGGAGAAGGGCCTTGGTGAGGAAGGTGACCAAGAACCTGGTGGTCACTTGGACAGAGCTCCAAAGTTCCTCTGTGGAGATGGGAGAACATTCCAGAATGAGAACCATCTCTGCAGCACTAAACCAATCTGGTCTTTATGGTAGAGTGGCCAGACGGAAGCCACTCCTCTGTAAAAGGCACATGACAGCCAGCTTGGAGTTTGCTAAAAAGCACCTAAAAGACTCTGACTATGAGAAACAAGATTATCTGATCTGATGAAACCAAGATTGAGCTCTTTGGCCTGAATGCCAAGTGTCACGTCTGGAGGAAACCTGGCACAATCCCTACGGTGAAGGGATGGCGCCATGCTATGGGGATGTTTTTCAGCGGCAGGGACTGGAAGACTAGTCAGGAAAGATCTTTCGAGGGAAAGATGAACGAAGCAAAGAACAGAGAGATACTTGATGAAAACCTGCTCCAGTTTTTTTTGTTTTTGAACAGGCTATGTCTAAGTACAGCCACCATAATTCCTTCCCGTGGGCAGATGATCGTAAGGCGCAACGCAGACAATGGAGGATTTTTACGCACATCGAAAACTTCTCACAGAAGCTGCACAAAGATCCAATATAAAAAGARAACATCCGCTCACTGCTATACTGTATATGTTTTATAAACGGAACCATCTTACATGTCACACTCACACTTCTCCAGAAATAGCAGATGGCTCCTGAATTGCATTACATGCGAACTGGACGTGAAGACAGGACGATGAATCATTCAAAGTTGTTTTTTTATCAAATGAAATGAAAAACAAGATCTTAGATTTTTTTTAACTAATAAATATTTATAAATAGCTTTGGGGGTCAGAAGCATGATATCATAAAATCCACAGTATAAAAAAAAGACTTGGGATTGCCTTCGTTATAGCCTTTAGATCTAGGCCGGGTAAGGGTAGCCTACGGGAGGACTTGCTTTTCAATCATATGAAACGGAAAACAAGTTCTGAATATAAGCATCACCAGTAACATCTCATGTCAGGTTTCATGATGGACATATGGACATGTAGCCTGTGTAACAGTTTACCTTTAGTCCGTCCCCTCGCCCCGACCCGGGCGCGAACCAGGGACCCTCTGCACATGTCAACAACAGTCACCCGACCCGGGCGCGAACCAGGGACCCTCTGCACACGTCAACAACAGTCACCCACGAAGCATCGTTACCCATCGCTCCACAAAAGCCACGGCCCTTGCAGAGCAAGGGGAACCACTACTTCAAGATCTCAAAGCGAGTGACGTAACCGATTGAAACGCTATTAGCGCGC
The DNA here is from genome assembly GCF_002910315.2 of Salvelinus sp. IW2-2015. NCBI lineage: Eukaryota > Metazoa > Chordata > Actinopteri > Salmoniformes > Salmonidae > Salvelinus > Salvelinus sp. IW2-2015. The sequence continues at coordinate 1,171 of NW_019947242.1, read as the reverse complement.
ACCCCGCTAACTAGCTAGCCATTTCACATCCGTTACACCTACATGGAAGGGTTTTATATGTAATGATGGACATATGGACATGTAGCCTACATGGAGGAGTTTTACGCATGTCCAAAACGGGACCTGAAAATTAAAATATTGTAGACCTACACAACACATAGAACATATAAAGGGGATGACCTACACAACCCACATACGATACAGTATTAAAGGGGATGACCTACACAATACAGAGATACAGTTATAAAAGGATACCTACAACAATACATAGAGGACAGTAGTAAAGGATGACCTACACAATACATATATACAGTTATAAAGCGGGATGACGCTACACAAATCACATAGAAGACAGTATAAAGGGAGACCTACACAATAACATAGCATTACAGTATAAAAAGGGATGACCTACACAATACATAGAGCAGTATAAAGGGATTGGACCTACACAATACATAGATTACAGTGATAAGGGGATGACCTACACATTACATAGATTACAGTATAAAAGGGGATGGGACCTACACCAAATAACATAGAGGACAGTTAAAGGGGATGACCTACACAATACCATGGAGAGACAGTATAAAAGGGGATGACCTACATACATACATAGAACAGTATAAAGGGGTGACCTACCACCAATACATAGAGACAGTAAAAGGGGGTATGACCTACACAATACATAGAACAGGTATTAAAGGGATGACCAATAATACATAGATACAGTATAAAGGGAGAGACTACACAACAATACATAGGACAGTATAAAGGATACCTACCAATACCATAGATACAGTATAAGGGTGACCTACACAATACATAGAGACAGTATAAAGGGGGATGACCGTACATAATACATAGAGACAGTATAAAGGGATTGAACCTACACAACATTAGATACAGTATTAAAGGGATGACCTACACAATACATAGAACAGTATAAAGGGGATGACCTACAAATACATCAGATACCAGTATAAAGGGATGACCTACACAATACATAGAGACAGTATAAAGGGGATACCACACAATACATAGAGACAGGTATAAAGGGGATGACCTAACCACAATACAAGATAAACAGTATAAAGGATACCTAAACACATACATAGAGGACAGTAATAAGGGATGACCTACAACCCCAATACAAGATACAGTTATAAAGGGC
>NW_019947241.1:0-23817 GCF_002910315.2 Salvelinus sp. IW2-2015 | reverse complement strand
ATACAGACGGTATGTATTCAGAGCCGAGTGTTTTCAGATTTCTGTTCAGTCCACCGTTTCTACTAATTCACGAGAACAAATTATATCTCGAGCCTATATTTAATATATTTAACATTGCTGACCCAAATGCTGTTGCTCTCTCTCTAACGGCAGATCAATATGTGGAAATTCCTCTATTGATTCCAGCAGTTGAGTAAGGGTAGGGCAGGAAAATAGGTGCTAACATTTAACCTTTCACCCCTCTCAGCACTACATAACCCTTAACCTGTTTATGATAAACATTAAATGTGGGAAGGAGGTACGTTTTGTAACACACACAGACTTCTGCTCTGCATATTGAGCAGCTCCAGAACAGGCGTACGTCCAACACGCCAGGTACTAGGATGTCTTTCATAGCAACAACAGGGAATGTCAGGGTCATTTGTTGCACAATATTGAACAGCTATTGATTAGAGAAAGAAAGGCCAGGCACAACTGATCTAATAACAGCCCTTATGAATATCTTCTCATGAACTTTCCACCAAGCAGAATAGAAAACCCAGTCATGTATTCATTACCCATACCATTATAACATAATGGAAAACCAGTAATTTATTCATTACCCATACCATCGTTAAATAGATGGAAAACTCCGATATCTTACTCTCTTACCGCATACCCAATTCATAAACAAGTTCATGTAAACTCGTCTGTATCGATTCCCATGTACCAGTTATACTCTATATGGACAAACCCAGTCATTTATTGCATTACCACAGACCTTCATACATCATAGTAAAGAACAGTCATGTATTCATTATCCATACCCATACCTATAACATAATGAAAACCAGTCATTTATGCATTACCATACATATATACATAATGGAACCCAGTCATTTTCATTACCCATATATCATAACATAATGCTGACTGGGAGCACTAATATTTAATTGTTGACAGCCAGTAGAGCCATGTTTACATTGGAGAAGGCAACGCATTAAGAAGAGACACATTTTAAGATGATGTTGCGTAATGGAAGCTGTTTTTGTTGGTGGGAGCAAACTTGTCTTAAGGGCGAATATGTTACAGGTTTTCATTTTTCCATGTCTGTTTTGAGGTGGACTTTAGCAGAATAGCTAATTAGCACACGGGCGCACTGATGGGTGTCACCTCGTTAGTCTGTATGTTACATCTGTGCCGGCTTGTCACAGTCATTAGTGGGACGGTGTTACCTGTGCTGGCCCGGGTGCTATTTAGAGCGGTGGCCCAGTGATCCGGTCTTAAGAGATGTGGAGGGTTAACAACTTTATTTTATTTCTAAAAAACATTCCTTTGTCTGATTTCCCTGATTTCGTTTTGCTCCACCTTTTTGGTTTGCTTCCTTGTCTTTAGTTTGCATGACGCACACAAAATGTATGGTCACAGTTTTGTTAATTTTATGTTTCTTTTATTTATGAGATGTGCATCTCATTTTTCTAATTAAATGTTCTGTTTCAGGACATATGTCAGACGTTACACTGATACTCATTTATACCAAGTGTCGCCAAAAGGGGGCGACTGACATTTGTGAGCTCTGAGTGATGTACTTTCAGCTTGGTGCTACTTCAATGCAAATGGTGACTACTTTGAAGAAACTAAAATCTAAAATATATTTTTGATTTAACACTTTTTGGGTTACTACATGATTCCATATGTGTTGTTTCGTAGTWTTGATGTCTTCACTATTATTCTACCAAGTAGAACAAAGTGAAAATAAAGAAAAACCCTTGAACGAGTAGGTGTGTCCAAACTTTTGACTGCTACTGTCTGAATGTTGGAGTGTGACCCTGGCTATCAATAAAAAAATATATATATATATTTCCTTTTTAAATGGTGCCATCTGGTTTGCTTAAGGTAAGGAATTTAAAATTATTTATACTTTCTTTTGATACTTAAGTATATTTTAGCAACTACATTTACTTTTGATACGTAAGTATATTTTAAACCAAATACTTTTAGACTTTTACTCAAGTACAATTTTACTGGGTGACTTTTACTTTTACTTGAGTCATTTTCTATGAAGGTATCTTTACTTTTACTAAATATGACAAACGGGTACTTCTTCCACTACTGACCTCAAACCAACTTCATATTTTACATACACAGATTATCAACTGGAGTCATTTTGATGCAAGATGAAACTATTATCACAGCTGAATGTKAAGYCAKCATAGTGGATTACATAAAGGACATGGAGGCTGGCATATGGCACCGATGACGCCTAAACTCAGATATTCATTCCACTTTAGCAGCTGCCAGTTAGCTATCAGACCTCGGGGGATTCCCGTACGGAGCGGAACATAGATATTACCTTGTCTTGTGAGATTTATGACGTTTCTTATCAAAAAACTGTGATTAATCTGAGCCATTAGGGCCTGGAGAGATTTAACATGCCTCTCTTTGTCTTATAGAAGATTTTTTTTAAACGCCCTACCAACCCCCTCAAAGTTGTACTAAAACAGACCAGCCCAGCAGCGGTAGCTAAACAACAAATAACCAATTGTAATGTCAGACACACCTCCTTTCCACKTATTATATGCCTAATAAAACATGACAAAATGTTTTCTCACGTTAGGAGGCGGAGATATTTTATTCAGTTACTTCACGGCCAAGCTTTCTGTGTCCTATTGTACATTGACGCATGGTTGTGTGTTCTCAACTGATCGCTGACCACTGTATGCGTCCCCTCTGACTTCAAAATGGCCCCGGTCGCTCCCCTCACCAAATCAACACTTGARTCATCCGACGTCAACTGTATCCCTTTCTTTTCTTTCCAAAACACTTGAGCGTGCTATCGCTGATCAACTCTCTCGTTATCTCTCTCAGAACGATCTTCTTGACCCTAACCAGTCAGGRTTCAAGACGGGTCACTCAAACGAGACTGCTCTTCTCTGTGTCAKGGAGGCTCTCCACACTACCAAAGCTGACTGTCTCTCCTCTATTCTCATCCTCCTAGATCTATCTGTTGACTTCAAAACAGTGAACCATCAGATCCTCCTCTCCAGCCACTCAGGGCTGGACCTCTCAGGCTCTGCACACTCTTGGATTGCATCCTACCTGGCAGGACGCTCCTACCAGGTAACGTGGAGAGGATCTGTGTCTGCACCACGTACTCTCACTACTGGTGTCCCCCAGGGCTCGGTTCTAGGCCCTCTCCTCTTCTCTCTATACACCAAGTCACTCGGCTCTGTTATATCCTCACATGGTCTCTCCTATCACTGCTATGAGGATGGACCTCTCCTCATCTCTCTATACACCAAGTCACTCGGCTCTGTCATATCCTCACATGGTCCTCCTATCACTGCTATGAGGAAGGACCTCTCCTCTTCTCTCTATACACACAAGTCCCTCGGCTCTGTCATATCCTCACATGGTCTCTCCTATCACTGCTATGAGGATGGACCTCTCCTCTTCTCTCTATAACCAAGTCACTCGGCTCTGTCATATCCTCATATGGTCTCTCCTATCACTGCTATGAGGATGGACCTCTCCTCTTCTCTTACATACACAAGTCACTCAGCTCTGTCATATCCTCACATGGTCTCTCCTATCACTGCTATGAGGATGGACCTCTCCTCTTCTCTCTATACACCAAGTCACTCGGCTCTGTCATATCCTCACATGGTCTTCTCTATCACTGCTATGAGGATGGACCTCTCCTCTTCTCTCTATACACCAAGTCACTCAGCTCTGTCAATCCTCACATGGTCCTCTCTATCACTGCTATGAGGATGGACCTCTCCTCTTTCTCTATAATACACAAGTTACTCGGCTCCGACATATCCTCACATGTTCTCTTCTATCGTTCATTGTTCGTTAAGACACTTGGCTGTGTGTTCTATTGTTCGTTAAGACACAATGGCTGTGTGTTCTATTGTTCGTTTAAGACACATGGCTGTGTGTTCTATTGTTCATTAAGACACATGGCTGTGTGTTCTATGTTGTTATTAAGACACATGGCTGTTGTGTTCTATTGTTCGTTAAGACACATGGCTGTGTGTTCTTATTGTTCGTTATGACGACACATGGCTGTGTGTTCTATTGTTCGTTAAACACATGTGGCTGTGTGTTCTTATTGTTCGTTAAGACACATGGCTGTGTTTCTATTGTTCGTTAAGACACATGGCTTTGTGTTTCTATTGGTTCGTTATGACACATGGCTGTGTGTGTCTATTGTTCGTTAAGACACAAGGCTGTGTGTTCTTATTGTTCGTTGAAATGTGCTTGAGGAAAGAGAATTACGAGTACTTTCTATCAACATCCAATCTTAACATAAATCCTTTTATCTCCCCCACCACTCGGTAGGAGCGGCTTATTCAGGGAAAAGCTTGTGTTGTAGTAAACCATCATCTGTTGTGTTAATCCTATGATGGAAAGTGGGTAGGGAGAGAGGGCCACTTGGGGAGAGAGGGTCACTGCTGGGATTACCAGGGGTAATGCCATCGACCACATGCATCCCCCATACATACCTCTCTACGCATCCTGATTAACACACACATCTGCTTTGTTCTCTTCCCTCTCTCTCACACCACACCCACACACACCTCACACAGTGTACTCCTCCAAGTGCGGAGGTACTGCAGCCTGCTAACTTTTGATCAGGCAGAGAGAATCAATGTCTAGGTTGATCAGTGTAGTGTAATTATACTGGGGTAGTCCGAGATAACGAACCAGCCGTATCTGACTCACATGCTCTGTTCACAAATAAATAACCTGCTTTAACCAGCCAAGACACACACACACACACACACACACACACACACACACACACACACACACACACACACACACACACACACACACACACACACCTACACTTTAAAGCAGTCCACTATGTAAATATTCCACCCCAGCGCCCCTGCTGGTGCATGGATATCCACCAGGTACTGAGAGGATCAAGAGATCAGGGATCCATTGAGATGCTGGGAAATATGGTGCATCAGACTTTAATACAGAGGCCTCCAATGTGGCCTTGAGATATTGTCCGCTGCTGAACAAATCTCCATCTCAGAAGACAGAAGGGTTTCTCTCCACAAACAATAAAATATTATACTAGAGAATCATGTCTTTGTAGACACCAGGGCACAACTTTCACTTGGCCCTCCCAGTTTAATCATTGGAATGTGATACAAAATGAGTCATTGGCTTGGATTGTTTATCGCACTGGATAAAAAAAAGTGGCCCCCCATTCGAAAATCAAAGTTGTGCCCATGGTAGACACAGAGGATTTAGCTTCAGTACTCTGAGTTGTTGTGGTGGGGGTAGACACAGAGGATTTAGCTCAGTACTCTGAGGTTGTTGTGGTGTTGTAGAACACAGAGGATTTAGCTCTCAGTACTCTGAGGTTGTTGTGGTGTGTAGAACAGAGGATTTAGCTCAGTATCTGAGGTTGTTGTGGTGTTGTAGACACAGAGGATTTAGTCATTCAGTCGCTCTGAGGGTTTGGTGTGGTGTGTTGTAAGACATCCAGAGGCTCTACGTAGTCTAGGCTTTCAGCTACCCTCGCGCCGGGTTGGCTTTGCGCAACGTGCCTCTCTGGCTAAGCTACGACAACACAGAGGACTCCTTAGTCTTAACAGTAACTCGCTATTTGAGGGTCTGATTGTGGTGGGGTAGACAACAACCTGTCAGAAGTCAAACTAACACAATACTATGACAGAGCGATAAGATCCATTATCTGTGTCTCCGCCACCAGTCAACTTTCCCTACTCTACCTCTTACACCCGTAACACTTTCTCTTCACAACTCTGAGGTTGTATGACCTCGATGTTGATATTGTTAAATGAGAAAAGTGTTAACGGAAAGGTGCTAACAATCCTTCTGCTGTCACCAGACACCGCCATGCTCCAAGAGTGATTTTAAGAACATTATACAAGTACTCTCACTCTCCATCTTTTATTATGTCCATTACTATAACCTCCTCTGATGGTCTATCGCTTGTGGGTGGAGACCCCCATAACCCAACATGCGGCGGAACGACGCGTGCAGTACCGAAGACGAGTCATCAAGAAGAATCCAACATGAACCCGAGAACTATAATCTCGTCCGTCTTAGAAGCTATGACTGCTGTCAGTTGAGAACGTGGGCTTAAATCCTGAATGGCTAAATCCTTCCTTCCTTCTGTGTCCTACAACCCACATCAGTGGTTGGGGATGTTGCGGTGGCGGATGGGTCTCGGATCCTCTACTGATGAGTAGACTATAACTATTAACACTTTCCTAAAACAGGAGCATGAGTAGACAGATTAACTAAAAGTGAGGTCTGACCTCTCTGACTTCTGTTGTGCATCCTTATGTCTGCTATGCTTCGGTCTCCCGCGTATTACTTTCTATCAAACAGTGCTTCCTAACTAAGAGGTCTCAGTCTGTTTTGACTTGGTAACTTGACTTGTCCATACTTACAATATTATTACACCAATGTATGTCTGAGCCTGGAGCTCTCATAAATAAGTAACAACTACACACGTTCTTTTCGGTGTTTACAAAAGTAAAACACTATTCTGACCGAACTCTTGTGCCTCCATTCCTAATATCCATATAACGCAAAACTACATCTTAAGATTGTCTATTAACAACACTACCTTATCACAGACGCTGATCATATCAGTAAAACACTGTATACCTATTCTACAATAATGTTGTCTAACACTGAGACAGCTATGCTGTCGGTGTTGTAGACACAGAGGGATTTAGCTTCAGTACTCACTGAGCGTTGTTGTGGAATGTTGTAGACAGAGGAGTTTAGCATGCAGTAACTCTGAAGGTTGGTTGTAGGTGGCCTGTAACCTCAGAGTAGACTACACAGGAGTTTGAATGGCCTAATATCAGTATACTCTCTCTCTTGAGTGTCTCGTTTTGTGGTGTCAGACACCGTAAGACAGGAGGATCTAAACAAGGCATCAAAGTATACCTGCGCGTGTTGTGGTGATGTAGACGACAGAGGAAACTACAAAGAACAGGCAAAGGTACTTTAAGCTCAGGTACTTGCGATGTCGCTTCAGAAATACTTCCATTCTGTGTTCTACAAACACTATACACACATTCGTACACTGATGATCGAAGACGTTGTTAGTGGATGTTGGTAAGACAACACACCTTGGATTTTAGCAGAACGACTATAGCAGACTCAGTGCTCTAGGTACAAACTACTTCCCTCGTGCACACGTGGTGCCTTCTGTGTGGTGTTGAGGTGATTTACAGTAAAGACGACTACGAAAAGAACGACAGCCATTCGAGGATTTTAGGCATTACAGTAAACAATACTGAACGAATCTCGAGTGTAGGTGGTTGTAACGATCACACAGGATTTAGCATCAGTATCTGAGTTGTTGTGAGTGTTGGTAGGACACTAGAGAGATTAATGTAGCTTACATACTTCTTGACGTTACTTGTTCTACCGCTCTGTCGGGTGCCCTACGACACAACTAAGAAGGCGAATATTACCAGTCAGTACAGACTCTGATGGTTGTTGTTGGTGCGGGTAAGACAGAGGTATTCTACTGCATAGTACCTGAGGATCATGGTTGTGGGGTCGTAGTCAAACGCTACTATGAGGAATTTTTAGCTTCAGATAGCTTTGGGGGGCCCTGAGAGGATGCTTTTGGTGTTGTTATGACAGAGGTATTTTTATGCTTACATGCCCACCAGTGCCTGGAGAGGTTGTTTAGGTAAGCCAGATCCAATGTCGAAATAGGAACCACTCAAGATGGATTCATAGCTTCCAACAGTTCCCATACTGATGAAAACGGGGGTGGGGTGACTTGGGTAGGAGAGCCAGTGGAAGAGAAGTTTGTTTGACGCCTCTTGGTCTAAGGTACTTCTACAAAGACATGCACCTGAGGTTGGTTAGTTGCGTCTTCTAGTTATAGAACATGAGGCATGTTTACCACATGACTGTCAATTCATGTAACTATCTTTTGAATAAGCGGATTTCTCGACAAGACGAGAAACCACACAGTACGATAAGTACGTTATATCACTGAATGTGGTAGAGTATCGCTTCCTGTCACCGGACAGTTACTCAAGCGCAATTGGCAGATACAGACCTCACGTGGATTAAAAGTCTGGCGATATGCACATCGATGGTATATCCCTCAGCAACCACCTCTCAATTGGTAATGCAACCACTCTGCTACTCCTCATATCTGATAACACTCTCTCAGTATGCGCTCTGGTCGGATATTCATATCCCGTCAGGAGGAAATGCGCTAGCGAGCGTCGAGCAGTGAGATGACGCTTACTTAACATTATATGCTTGGACAAGCTTTAGAAGTGTATAGGTGTGTGTGTGTGTTGGTGACGATGTGCGCTGACAGGAATGTCCATTGTGTGTGCTGGTAGTTCGCTGTGTGTGTGTTGGTTTGTGTTTTGATTGTGTCGTTCGATGTGATAGTTTCCTTCTGCCATGAGTGATAAAATGAAGCAGGTCTACTTTATTTTGTGTTGATTCCCACGAGACATGCAGACAAGAATATGATATATGAGTCAGAATCGTCTAGTTATCTACACGGTCTGGGCATGGATCTAGTCTAGTAATCGTCGAGTCAGACATACACTTCATTAATTACACTTACTACAACTGTAGTACAGCCGAGACAGTATCATGGATTCTTCGCTTCTCCGTCTGATCAAATGTTTTACTACAACTATGAGTACTGCAGCTCGTACTCAAAATGTCCTCATTCTAATTATATCTTCAAGTCAACAAACCTGGCAAAGAGAAGGCTTGAATGTTGGTGCTGCAGGTCCATAACACTGTGTGAGTACAATTATTTCACATTAAAATACTAGAATAAAATCCATTTCCTGGCAGAGGAGAGAACCTGCTGTGGTAGATGACACGGGGCCAAAAGACCACTGAATGTGATTATTATGTTTTAACCCTGAAGAGGTAAAACATTGGATATCATTATCAATACTTTATGGTTCAAATTCTCAAACAGAGAAGTTAAATGGTTAGAAGTTGTCAGCTTACGTACAGAACTGATGTTGCTGTATATATTGGTTAAATGGTTGAGTGTCAGTCTTACGTACAGAACTGATGTTGCTGTATATTATATGGTTAAATGGTTGAGTGTCAGTCTTACGTACAAGAACTGATGTTCTGATTATTGGTTAAATGGTTCGATGTCATCTTACTACAGAACTGATTTGCTGTATATTATATGGACTCAGAAGAATGTATCAATCTTACAGTTCAGATCTGATATGGTGCAGACAGCATCCCAATGCAATAAAAACACTCAGTGTTTGACAGGGTCATATACAGAGCCGTCAGTAATATTTACACCCCTGGACTGTTACAGCCTGAGATTTTTTGTTGTTGTCACTGGCCTACACAAAATACCTCAAAATGTCAAAGTAGAATTATGTTTTTCGAAATGTATACAAAATAAATAAAAAATGAAAAGCTGAAATGTCTTGAGTCAATAAGTATTCAACCCCTTTGTTATGGCAGCCTAAAAGTTCAGGAACTCATTTGTGTGCAATTATAGGTGTTAAAATGATTTTGAATGACTACCTCATAGCTGTACTCCATACATACAATATCTGTGAGGTCCCTCAGTTGAGCAGTGAATTTCAAACACAGATTCAACCACAAAGACCAGGGATGTTTTCCAATGACTCCAAAGAAAGGAACCTATTGGTAGATACATTGATATCCCTTTGAGCATGGTGAAGTTATTAATTACACTTTATGGTGTATCAATACACCCAGTCACTACAAAGATACAGACGTCCTTCCTAACTCAGTTGCCGGAGAGGAAGAAAACCTCTCAGGATTTCACCATGAGGCCAATGTTGACTTTAAAACAGTTACAGAGTCTAATGGTTGTATGGGAGAACTCCTTTTTGCAGCACAATAACCTAAAACACAAGGCCAAATCTACACTGGAGTTGCTTACCAAAGAAGACAGTGAATGTTTCCAAGTGGCTGAGTTACAATTTTGACCTAAATCTCCTTGAAAATGCATGGCAAGACCTGGAAAATGCTTGTCTAGCAATGATCAACAACCAACTTGACAGAACATGAAGAATGTTGAAAATAATACATGGGAAAATGTTGCGCAATCCAGGTGTGGAAAGCACTTAGAGACTRACCCAAGAAGACTCAGCTGCAGTCACTGGCCAAAGGTMCTACTACAAAGCATTGACTCGTGGTTGTTCAAAGTTGTCATCAAGGTGAAGGATGGCTACTATGAAGAATCTCAAATATAAAATATATTTAGATTTGTATAACACTTTTTTTGGTTGCTACATGATTCCATATGTGTTATTTCACAGTTTAGTTGTCTTCACTATTATTCTCCAATGTAGAAAATAGTAAAAAATATACATAAACCCTGGAATGAGTAGGTGTGTCTAAATTGTTGACTGGTAGTGTATTTAAATGAGATATTTCTGTATTTGATCTACAATACATTTTCGATTAGTCATCATGGGGTAATGTGTCCAGATGGGTGAGAACTTGTTTTAATGTAATCCACTTTGAATTCAGGCACACAACAAAATGTGGAATAATTCAAAGGGTATGAATACTTTCTCACGACACTGTATACTTTTTTTTGGGGGTGTACTTGAATTACAAGTTAACTTTCAGATTGAGAGGAACCATCATTTATTTATAAAATGTTATTCCTGTGTCTGGAAATCCTAATTATCAGTTAAGAAAAGTCAAGAGAAACTGTCATCCTTTAATGTATGCCTATTTCTTTCCTTAAGATTTTGATAGTGATCGGAATTAAAATTGTTAAATTAAAGCAGTTTTTTTAAATGTTCAATTTTTTGTCTTTCCTCATTTTAATTGGACCTTGACTGTGACAGGGTGCTGATTGATGATTATAAAAGGCAATTTAAGATGAATTCCAGTCAGGATTCACCTATGGCAACTTTTTTTGTCCTCTTCACTTTCATCATGTCTCATTAAAGCAATTACCTTCAGATGCCTAATAAACCTCCTAGAAGCAACTTCTAACACTAAAGCACAGAGAGAGTGTGAGGAATAGGAGCTAGTGAGAGAGGCCTTCTAAAACCTAAATATGACAGCGAGAGAGCGAGAGAGAGACAGACAGAGAGAGAGAGAGACAGAGAGAGAGAGAGAGCGAGAAAGCGAGAGAGCGAGCGAGAGAGAGAGAGCGAGAGAGAGCGAGAGAGAGCGAGAGAGAGCGAGAGAGAGCGAGAGAGAGCGAGAGACAGAGAGAGACAGAGAGAGAGACAGAGAGAGCGAGAGAGAGCGAGAGAGACATAGAGAGAGAGAGAGAGATGAGCAGATGTGCTCCTGAATCTTTCAGCATTTTTCCACAAAAAATATAGATTTAGTGTTGGATAAATCTATACAGGATACTACCCTCCAAAACATAACCTTCACTCCAAATCAAAACTGTTTGTGGAAGGATTCTCACTGCCAAGGACTATCGAGCAAACTTTCTGACCGTCAGCAGAAGAAGCACAACAGAAAACAGAAAATATCATCCAACCTGAAACGGAGTAATGTTCAGCTACTTCTAAAGCCTAGAAGAAAAATACAATTACAATAATCTCTAGATATTTTACATTATAAAGACTAAATGCTATGTTAAAAGGCTTCCAAGCTTCCCAGGAAAGAACAGAGCCGATTGCAACTGAGAGGTGGGAAAGCCRTTGAGGACGACAATGGCAGCAGAGTTCCTCACACGACCCAAATGCAGAGGCCTTTGGCCCCCTGCTCCATGGCTTCTCCCTGTGCAGAGGTCACCACAGTACAGTACACTTTGGATATTAAACATGATATGGCATGGAAAGAGTGCAAAGAAAAAGCATGCCATGGACAATACAGAGACACGTTTTGCAGAGCGCTACAAAAATTTTTTGGAAAGTAAGCACCTCAATCTTACACACAGACCATCCTTGGGCATGGCAGACAGCTATAAGAGCCCACTTCCCCTCTTTCAAGAGAGAGGGTGTTGGCGGAGGACAATCCGAATAGACAGAGACACCATCTGTCATCCTGTACAAGAATGGAACAGTGGTGATGCAGGGCAACTTTAAACACTTTCAGCAGGACTTCCACGGAATCAAAGAGACGTCAGGAAAAGCTTTCCCTTGGTGATGACTCACCCACTCCCTCCACCACAAAGCCCTCACCTACAGAGTGAAGAGTCCCCTCCGTCAGCTTTTTCACAAACACAAACAGACCCRACAGAGCCCTCACCTACAGAGAGATTAACCTAGAGAAGAGTGTTCTCAGCCAGCTGGTTCTGGGGCTCTGTTCACAAACAGACCCCACAGAGCCCCAGGACAGAAAAACATTTAACTTCTTAAGTGTAACGGCAAAATGTAGATTTCCGACTAAATAGACATTCCCAAAAGTAACTGCCTTTCATGTGTAATTACATGATTCTGACATCAAAAACTTGGTATATTTGGAATGAAATTGTGAGAAAATGATCAGTAGATAGATACGAGTAACATAGCTCAAGCACACACAAAATAATTGTTTAATTTTAATTAKATMTTTTATTTCATTGACCTGCTAAAAGTGAATMATTGATTCCCAGAGCTGGAAACACATTAGATGGCTTCCACAACATGTGAACAATGTCAGAAAGAGAAAATGGCATTGATAGACCTAACAACTAGAAAATGGGCAGATGACTCACGGGGCTGGTGATCAATAACGTTAGGTCACAGGCTGACAAATAAGATATCCTCATGATCTGTGGAGTCCTGGCTTTCGGTGTGAATCAACGTATTCCATGTTTATTTCGTTTATGCTTCACAACGCTAACCGGATTGTACTGTAGGTAGCAGCCATCTTGAAATGAGGTCATCGGCTTGGCCTTCCCCTTACACATTCGTATGCCCATATATGGTAGTAAGTCACACGAAAGATTTGAAGGCTCCAATCAATAGTCAATATACTCAGCTTTCCCGCAGACATCCATTTGCATATAGGGGCTACAGTTCTCATACCAGACTGAACTTAATAAAAAAAATCTACTATGATCCTGAAATACGTGGACTTTACACTCAAGAGACTTTACACACAATCTGAACAAATTATGAGAAAGCAAAAAGGTAACTACTAGAAAGAATCAAACAAAAAAGAGCATATTGGAACGCTATCTGTCCCTAAACAGAGAGAACAGATTAGCAGAATACCTGACCACTGTGGCTGACCACTGTGGCTGACCACTGTGGCTGACCCTAAATGAAGAAAATCCTTGACTACGTACAGACTCAGTGAGCATAACAATGTTGTTTTAAGCATATCCTTAACCTTAACCTTTACCCTAACTATTCGTAGTTAATGCCTAACCTTAAGGTTCCTGAGTTAATGCATAAACTTCACCCTAACCTTAAAAAATCAAGTTAATGCCTAAATCTTAAAATGTACTTTTATTTTTAATTGAACCTTTATTTAACTAGGCAAGTCAGTTGACAAAGATCATTGTCAATAAAGCTGTGAATTGGGAGCTGTAACAGTATGCAGGTCTTCTTGGTCTTTGTTAGGTGCTAACAAAGAATACCTTGTTTTTAAGGATGTGAATATGACCGCAAACTTTTACTAACGCCTAAACATTCAAAATGTTACATTTGAGAAACATGGATGCATGTCTAATTCTGATGTGAGACTGAGAGCTTGTTGAAGAAGACAAGGCTTTATTGGTTAAGCATTAGAATGGTGTTTGAGATGGAAGAATGATCAGGAAGAAAACTATGTGTTGGAAAAATACTTTCGGTGAGAAAAACATCCCCAGTCATTGGTGGATGTCTTGCTTTGTTGTTTTGATAAAGAAAAGATAACATTCATCAGCGTTCATCTAAAAACACTGAGTATCCTAAACATTAGGAAAACATTCCTAATATTGAGTTGCCCACCTCAATTCATCAGGGCATGGACTCCAGAAGGTGTCTAAAGCGTTCCACAGGGATGCTGGTCCATGATGACCGCGATGCTTCCCACAGTTGTGTCAAGTTGTCTGGAAGTACTTTGGGTGGTGGACCATTCTTGATACACACAGGAAGCTGCTGGGGGTGAAAAACCCAGCAGCTCTGCAGTTCTTGACACAAACCGGTGCACCTGGCACCTACTACCATACCCCGTTCAAAGGCATTTATATCTTTTACATTTACATTTACATTTAAGTCATTTAGCAGACGCTCTTATCCAGAGRGACTTACAAGTTGGTGCATTCACCTTATGATGTCCAGTGGAACAACCACTTTACAATAGTGCATCTAACTCTAAGGGGGGGGGGGGGGTTAGAAGGATTACTTTATCCTATCCTAGGTATTCCTTAAAGAGGTGGGGTTTCAGGTGTCTCCGGAAGGTGGTGATTGATTCCGCTGACCTGGCGTCGTGGGGGAGTTTGTTCCACCATTGGGGTGCCAGAGCAGCGAACAGTTTTGACTGGGCTGAGCGGGAGCTGTACTTCCTCAGAGGTAGGGAGGCGAGCAGGCCAGAGGTGGATGAACGCAGTGCCCTTGTTTGGGTGTAGGGCCTGATCAGAGCCTGAAGGTACGGAGGTGCCGTTCCCCTCACAGCTCCGTAGGCAAGCACCATGGTCTTGTAGCGGATGCGAGCTTCAACTGGAAGAAAACATGAATCATCAGAGTACAATGACACCTTTGTTTTTAAGCCCTGGATTTCTAATCTCTTGATATTATTGTTGGATCTGATTTTAACAGCTAACATTTCAATGGCCATAATAAACAGATGTGCTGATAATGGACAACCTTGTTTCACTCCTCTTGCCAATTTAATACATTCTAWGAAGCAGCCATTATTGACTGTTTTACACCTAGGGATACTATACATAACTTACACATTGTATAAGAGATTCTCCAAAATTTAAATAYTCCAGGCATTTATGTATAGGGTTGAATGGCGGGAACCCAGATACCGAGATTGACCGGGATTTACCGCCCAAAATCACTCCCTTTTCCTGGGATAAATAACTGAGAAACCGGTACATAATAAATGATTTATATGAACAGCGTGGCGCGAAATGGAACAGTTAAATTATATGAAATGTCTAAATCAGGCATGTCTAATCAAATCAAATGTAATCAAATCAGCAGGTGTCAACAGCTGTAGACCGTTCAGTGAAATGCTGACTTACAAGCCCTTTAACCAACAATGATGTTTTATGAAAAATAAGAGTTAAGAAAATGTTTACTAAATAAACTKAAATGTAAAAAAAGGAACACAATAGAAATAACAGTAACGAGGCTATAAACAAAGGSTACCGGTACTGAGTCKATTTTCTCTATGGCCTCTGCATGATGAATCGTCAACACTCATGGTGGGGACAGAGTCCAGCTCAGTTTGGAGCTCAGTTCACAATGCATYKAGACCTATGACATCATCATGGTCACTCACTTCTATTGTGACAGTTAGGRCTGCATCTGCTGCAGCATAGCCTATGCTACAGTAAAATAAAGACCGAATGTGTTTACCAATCTCCATCTACCTTTCAGGGGTCACCTTATTTTTTTTTTATTGGTAAGATTATGATGTTTTATTGCAGGTGCAGAGTTTTAAAACAGCCAATCATTTGAATATCATTGCAAAAAAATGTACACGCGAGTACTTTGTAGTCTTTCTCTCCATCAACTCAAATTGCATAGAAAAARACTTCATCCTGTTCTAGATTGATATATAACCCTATARATAGATGTCCTATATGTATACATGTACTTCTTTCAGGTACTAAATTCATTGCAGTATTAGCCTTATATTTAGCTAATTAATGATGGGTTATGCATAATAAGCTCCTAATTTACAGCCTCTGTCTATTGAGCAATACGTAAGTACCTGTGTCCCACTGGCCTCTCTCATTAAGAAATGCTCCTTATCTCTTGGAGTCCCATGCAGGAAAAACTACAATAGAATAGTTTGCTGGAAATATATATATATATATTTTTTGTAGCATTTCTTATTCCAGTAGACTATTCGAAGAGGGAAGCAATCTCTGTTTTGCTGAATGTTAAATACAGCAGCCTATAGATCTCAGGGGTTGTTTGAAAGAAGATCAAATGTGAGATGACGGTAGGCTATAGTAGTTACTGTATTTAGTCAGAACCATAACCGTTCAATCTTCGTGAAGAGGGGGTGAAAAACCTTCTGCATCTTATTTTTTTCAAGGATGTCATTTAAATGATAAAGGACAACAAAACGTATTTCATTTAACCTTTGAAAGCGAGGAATGAATGAAACAACAATATAGAAAGAGGAGGTAGGCTAATATCATTAGGGGAAATACTCTGAAAAGTACATATCCGTCAGCCTACTAATTATACAAATAGGCCCTATTATATATATATATCTAATTAACTAGCCTATACTTGTAATTTTGTAGGCCGCATGTGCTGCACCAGAATCACGTTCTCCTCTGCTTCATCATGGTTTGAACGAGGTGCGTAATTCCAGTCCATATAATACAGTATAATACGATAATACAGTATAATGCGGTATAATACAGTATAATACAGTATAATACAGTACAGTAATACAGTTCACACTCCAAACGATTAGCCTAGTGGAGCTAGTTTCATGTATTTACCCTAGAGAGTTTATAGCTAGCTACATCTATGGACTTAATTGTTTTTCTGTTATGCGTAATGTGCAGTAGCCTATATCATATAGGTTTTGGACAATGGCATAATTATTTGGCTTTTTTTGGGCTTGGGCTTATTCAATGTCTTTAATATAGGGCTCATAAAATCTGAGACTCTGACAGCATGTGGCTGATCTCAGGAGATATTCTCTGAGACTCTGACAGAATGTGGCTGATCTCAGGAGATATTCTCTGAGATTCTGACAACATGTGGCTATGTTGTATGATACACCTGTTCTTATTCTATTTCCTGTGGGATTTTTATGTTGTGTCGTCTAGACCAACATATCTGAGGCACAAGGTAAAGCAATATGGACAGAAAGGTATGGATATTCTTAGGATGTGTTAGGAACAATGATGTTTTGATAGCATAAACATAACAATCAAATTAACATAGACTACATGGCCAAAAGTATGTGGACAAAAGCTCGTCAAACACCTCATTCCAAAATCATGGGCGTTAATATGGAGTTGGTCCTCCCTTTGCTGCTATAACAGCCTCCACTGTTCTGGGAAGTCTTTGTTGGAACATTGCTGCGGGGACCATTCAGCCATAAGAGCATTAGTGAGGTCGGGCACTGATGTTGGGCGATGAGGCCTGGCTCGCAGTGGGCATTCCAATTCATCCCAAAGGTGTTTGTTTGATGGGGTTGAGGTCAGGGCTCTGTGCAGGCCATTCAAGTTCTTCTACACCGATCTCAACAAACTATTTCTGTATAGACCTCACTTTGGTACAGGGGCTTTGTCATGCTGAAACAGGAAAGAGCCTTCCCCAAACTGTTACCACAAAGTTGGAAGCACAGAAACATCTAGAATGTTATTGTATGCTGTAGCGTAAAGATTTCCCTTTCACTGGAACTAAGGGGCCTAGCCCGAACCATGAAAAACAGCCCCAGACCATTATTCCTTCTCCACCAAACTTTACAMTTGGCACAATGCATWTGGGCAGGCAGTGTTCTCCTGGCATCCGCCAAACCCAGATGCATCTGTCTGACTGCCAGATGGTAAAGCGTGACTCATCACTCAAGAGAACGTGTTTCCAATAGTCCAAAGTCCCAATGGTGGCGAGCTTTACACCACTCAAGCTGATGCTTGGCATTGCACAGYGTGATCTTTGGCTTGTATGCGGTTGCTCGGCCATGGAAACCCAATTCATGAAACTCCAGACGAAAGGTTATTGTGCTGACGTTGCTTCCAGAGGCAGTTTGGAACTCGGTAGTGAGTGTCGCAATCGAAGGAAAGATACATTTTTTTACAGTCTACGCACTTCAGAACGCCAGTCTCATTCTGTGAGCTTGTGTGGCCTACCACTTCGCAGCTGAGCCGTTGTTGCTCCTAGACATTTCCACTCACAATAACAGCACTTACAGTTTACCAGGGCAGCTCTAGCAGGGCATTTTTTTTTTTAAAACAAACGGACTTGTTGGAAAGGTGGCATCTTCAGTAAGGCCATTTTACTGCCAATGTTTTGTCTATGGAGATTGCATGGCTGTGTGCTCAATTTTATACACCTGTCAGCAATGGGTGTGGCTGAAATTGCCGAATCGGCTAATTTGAAACGATGTCAAATACTTTTGGCCATGTAGTATATGATTTATCTGTCTGTATCTTATTCAAAGAGTTTTGTTTGTATTATATCCACCCGTTACAACTATAATGTGTCAGAACTGCAAGCGCTGCTTTCATTAGAAACATTACATTGGCCATGAATTATAACGTGTTGCAATTGGTTTGAGGTGGTTCCAAAAACATAACAGAATTAACACCCGAGGAGAAGCTGGGGAAAAATGGTTGGGAGAGTAACTGCCATAGAGTTATTAACATACATTATTCTCAAACAATAACATAACCACATTTACAAGAATCTGATTAGCAAGAAAAAGCATAACCGTACTACCAAACATCGCATTAGAGAGAATAGGATTAAACTTTACAAGTGTGAGAGAAAACATGTTTTGGGATATTCTAGATAATAGGTTAATGTGAAACGTTACAAATCCTGATGAAATCCTGATGAAATACAAACACTGTCATATCAACAGAAACTTTTGTTTTATTTCTTGGGTCAACATGGGTCAACTGTATACTTCTGGCCCTTCTTTGGACACTGTGTGTAACAACCCCAGACGAGCTTCAATGCCATACAACTCTCCTTCCGTGGCCTCCAACTGCTCTTAAATAGCAAGTAAAACTAAATGCATGCTTCTTCAACCGATCGCTGGCTGCAACCTGCCGCCCGTCCAGCATCACTACCCTGTCGGTTCTGACTTAGAATATGTGGACCATACAAATACCTAGGGTTGTGGTTAGACTGTAAACTCTCTTCCAGACTCATATCAAACATCTCCAATCCAAAGTTAAATCTAAAATTGGCTTCCTATTTCGCAACAAAGCATCCTTCACTCATGCTGCCAAACCTACCCTCGTAAAACTGACTATCCTACGATCCTCGACTTCGGCGATGTAATTTACAAAATAGCCTCCAATACCCTACTCAAAAATTGGATGCAGTCTATCACAGTGCCATCCGTTTTGTCACCAAAGCCGCATATACTACCCACACTGCGACCTGTACGCTCTCGTTGGCTGGCCCTCGCTTCATTCTCGTCGCCAAACACTGGCTCCAGGTCATCTACAAGACCCTGCTAGGTAAAGTCCCCTTATCTCAGCTCGCTGGTCACCATAGCAGCACCCACCTGTAGCCCGCGCCAGCAGGTATATCTCTCTGGTCACCCCCAAACCAATTCTTCCTTTGGCCGCTCTCTCTCCAGTTCTCTGCTGCCATATGATTGAACGAACTACAAAAATCTCTGAAACTGGAAACACTTATCTCCTTCACTAGTTTTAAGCACCAGCTGTCAGAGCAGTTCACAGATTACTGACACCTGTACATAGCCCATCTATAATTTAGCCCAAACAACTACCTCTCCCTACTGTATTTATTTATTTTGCTCCTTTGCATCCCATTATTTCTCTTTGCACATTTCCATTGCAAATCAACCATTCCAGTGTTTTACTTGCTATATTGTATTTACTTCGCCACATGGCCTTTTTATTGCCTTTACCTCCTTATCTCACCTTTCTTTCTCACATTGTATATAGACTTATTTTTTCTACTGTATTATTGACTGTATGTTTGTTTTACTCCATGTGTAACTCTTGTGTTGTTGTATGTGTCGAACTGCTTTGCTTTATCTTGGCCAGGTCGCAATTGTAAATGAGAACTTGTTCTCAACTTCCCTACTGGTTAAATAAAGGTGAAATTAAAAAAGATGTATTGCACAGATAGAAAATCAAGATTAACAGAAAGTCATGTTATAAACCTTGAATGTTAAATAGACCCTCTCCCTGGTTGCATACTCCAGAACTGGTTTTAGGTTTAGCATCTTACAGCCCTGTTCATTCCTGCAGAAAGCCCCACTAAGAGCCCTGCTATCTCCTGCTGAAAGCCCACACAGCCTGTACTCCTGCAGAAAGCCCCTAACAGCCCTGTATCTCCTGCAGAAAGCCCCACTTACAGCCCTGTATCTCCTGCAGAAAGCCCCACTTACGCCCTGTATCTCCTGCAGAAAGCCCCAACTTACACTGTATCTCCTGCAGAAGCCCCACTTACAGCTGTATCTCCTGCAGAAGCCCCACTTACAGCCCTGTATCTCCTGAGAAAGCCCCACTACAGCCCTGTATCTCCTGCAGAAAGCCCCACTAACAGCCCTGTATCTCCTGCAGAAAGCCCATTTACAGCCCAGTATCTCCTGCAAGAGAGCCCCACTTACAGTGCTGTACTCTTCTGCAGAAAGCCCACTTACAGCCCAGTATCTCTGGCCCAGATCCTCACTTACAGCCCAGTATCTCCTGGCCAGATCCTCACTTACAGCCCAGTATCTCCTGGTTCAGAGCCTCACTTACAGCCAGTATCTCCTGGCCCAGATACTCACTTACAGCCCATATCTCCTGGTTCAGAGTCACTTACAGCCCTGTAATTGACGCTGCCTCCTCAAGTGGAAAATGTACAAGAGAAACAGATGGGTGGTGATCAGAGCCAGGCAAGGCTGCAGGAAACACTAACCATGTTTGACACCGGCTAATCTACTGTGGTTAAAAAAACGGTTAAATGAAGAAGAATAACAAGGACACCAGGCAGCGTTAATCCTATGMTGTTTAAATCAAGGTTAATTGAGGATATAACAGGGTTGTCTTCAACAGYGTYAWCTGTAGAAAAATGTTTTGCAATGTACAGTCGCAGTCAAAAGTTTGGAACACCTACTCATTCAAGGTTTATTTTTTATTTTTACTATTTTCTAAATTGTAGAATAATAGTGAAGACATCAAAACTAMGAAATAACACATATTGGAATCATGTAGTAACCAAGAAAAGGTATTAAACYAATCAAAATATATTTTATATTTGAYATTCTTCAAAGTAGCCACSCTTTGCCTTYATGATGGCTTTGCACACACTTGGTATTCTCTCAACCAGCTTCATGAGGAATATATTTCAATTAACAGGTGTACCTTGTTAAAAGTTAATTTGTGYAATMTATTTTCTTCTTAATGCTTTTGAGCCAATCAGGTGTGTTGTAACAAGGCAGGGTTGGTAGACAGACGATAGTCCTATTTGGTAAAAGACCAAGTCCAGAATATAGCAAGAACAGCAATTAGGCACTATTATTCTACAATGTTGGTAAATAGTAATAACACTATCATGAGTAGGTGTGTCCAAAGTTATGACTGGTACTGTAAAATACACATCTTTGTTCTTATTGGATAGTAGGCCTACGTCCCTGAATGAAATGTTTATTTTTCCAAATGAACACAACCCAGATACCCTGGCCTGGACTGTAGATATACCCTGGACTATAGAGATACCCTGGCCTGGACTATAGAGATACCCTGGACTATAGAGATACCCTGGCCTGGCCTATAGAGATACCCTGGACTATAGAGATATCCTGGCTTTGGACTATAGAAGATTACCCTGGACTATAGAGAATACCCTGGCTGACTATAGATACCTGGACCGCATAAGAGAACCTGGCCTGGCCTAAGAGATACCCTGGTGGCCTATAAGAGATACCTCCCTGGACTAATATGAGTACTGGCCTGGCCTAATAGAGATACCTGCTTAGGATCCCTGATCTATGAGATATCCCTGGCGACTATAGAGATACCCTGGACTATAGAGATACCCTGGCCTGGACCCTATTACCTGGATACTGGTACTGGACTTAGGATTTACCCCTGGCTTGAGAAGCCTGGATATAGAGATACCCTGGCCTATTAGAGATCCGCTGGGACATAAGGATAGGACGAGAGATACCCTGGCCGTATAGAGTACCCTGGACTATAGAGACTATATCCTCTGGACAAATAGAGATCCCTGCTGGACTATAGAGATACCCTGGACTATAGAGATGACCCTGGCCTGGCATAGACTACCCTATATAGAGATACCCTGGCTATAGAGAACCTGGCCGGACTATTAGAGATACCCTGGACTATTGATTGATACCTGGGAGACTTAGAGATACCCTGGCCTATATGAGCTTACCGCTGGACTATAAATCTTTAGAAAGAATGAACCCTATGAGACCTATAGAGATACCCTGGACCCTGGCCTATGAGATCCTGGACTATCGAGATGCAAGAAGAGTTCCTCTTTTTGGCCATTGCCATTGGAAACAGCATGTCCATAATTATTGCAATGGTGTGAGTGGTCTTGGGTCAACATGGGTTCAACTGTATACTTCTGGCCCCTTCTTTGGACACTGTGTTAACAACCCTCCAGACGAGCTTTTCAAATGCCATACCAACTCTCTTCACGGTGACCTGTAACGTGACGTTATATGTATTGTACTGCGACAATAGCAAAAATGAGGTCCACAACATGCATCATCGGATTCGAGCAGTGATCTCTGCATCCTGTAAATGGACCAACAGAAAAGTTTTAAGATACGCACCAATCCCTCATACACTACACAGTTAATGCTATTAGTATACTGCTGTAGGTATTTTCCCTGTGAACGTCAACATGCATCTGGAGGCAAACGGGATCAATAATGCTCACAAGATAAGCGGCATTCCATCCATGCCGTCCGTCTTGTATCGTTATCTCCTCCACAGCTAGTCGCTAACGCTAGCCAGAGATTTTACAAACATCTCCTGGTCAACAGTGGTTCTCCATGTAAGTTAAAAAGCTGTCGACAGACAGAGTGTTAACAGGAAACTGACACCGCTGACCATAATTCTGTGTTGTTCTGACTGATACATGATATATTTTTGCTTACAGGTCTGAACCTGGCTCATAACTTGTGTTCTAATTAAGATTGCATCCTAATTGACTTATGAATCACATAAGAGGTGTGTGTGTTGTGTGTGTGTGTGTGTGTGTGTGGTCGTGTGTGTGTGTGTGTGTGTGTGTGTGTGTGTTGTGTGTGTTGCGTACGTTGCGCATGCCATTCATGTCCAGTCATGTGTGGTACAGATCGTCGAGTGAGTCTCAAAATCACCTGTTGTCTCTAAGCAACACTCTACGATACAACACTCCTCACCTGTTGTCTAAGCAACACGATCCAACACCTCCTCACCTGTTGTCTCTAAGCAACACGATACAAACACCTCCTCACCTGTTGTCTCTAAGCCACAACGATACAACTACCTCTCACCCGTTGTCTCTAAGCACACGATACAACACCTCCTCACCTGTGTCTCTAAACAACACGATACAACACCTCCTCACCTGTTTGTTCTCCTAAGCAACACGATACACACCTCTCACCTGTTGTCTCTTAAGCAACACGATACAAACCTCCTCACTGGTTTGTCTCTAAGCCACACGATACAACACCTCTCCACGCCGTTTGTCTCTAAGCACCACGCTAACAACACCTCCTCACCGTTGTCTCTAAAGCCACACAACACCTCCTCACCGTTGTCTCTAAACACCAACCACACCGTCTCCTCAACCGTTGTCTCTAAACACACCAACCTCCTCACCGCGTTGTCTCTAAAACACCTCCTCACCCGTTGTCTCTAAACAACACTTCCTCACTCCGTTGTCTCTAAACAACACTCCCTCACTCGTTGTCTCTAAACACCTCTCATCCCGTTGTCTCTAAACAACACCTCCTGCACACCGTTGTCTCTAACCACCGTCCTCACTCCGTTTGGTCTCTAAACAACACGGTCCTCACCGCTTG
>NW_019947240.1:0-23826 GCF_002910315.2 Salvelinus sp. IW2-2015 | reverse complement strand
GCTGAGGCAGAGAGAGAGACAGAGAGACAGAGAGAGAGACAGAAGCAAGAGAGAGAGAGAGACAGAGAATCGAGATTGGACAGAGCGAGACGAGACAGAGAGAGAGAGGACAGAGCAAGAGGAGACAGAGAGAGAGAGAGAGAGACACACAGAGCGAGAGAGAGAGAGAGAGTGACAGAGCTAGAGAGAAAAACACACACACAAACATACACACACACACACAGACACACACACGCAGAATAGCACCCGGTCCACACCTAAGGACTGACAGCTTGTCTATCTTGGTAGAGTCTCCCCCTATGATGGCAGCTTGTCTATCTTGGTAGAGTCTCCCCTAAATGATTGACAGCTTGTCTATCTTGGTAGTCTCCCCCGTAATGACTGGCAGCTTGTCTATCTTGGTAGAGTCTCCCTCTAATGACTGACAGCTTGTCTATCTTGGTAGAGTCTCCCCCTAATGACTGACAGCTTGTCTATCTTGATAGAGTCTCCCTCTAATGACTGACAGCTTGTCTGTCTTGATAGAGTCTCCCCCTAGTGACTGGCAGCTTGTCTATCTTGGTAGAGTCTCCCCCTAATGACTGGCAGCTTGTCTATCTTGGTAGAGTCTCCCCCTATTGACTGACA
Source organism: Salvelinus sp. IW2-2015 (assembly GCF_002910315.2). Classification (NCBI taxonomy): domain Eukaryota; kingdom Metazoa; phylum Chordata; class Actinopteri; order Salmoniformes; family Salmonidae; genus Salvelinus; species Salvelinus sp. IW2-2015. Next base: position 23,199 of record NW_019947240.1, on the reverse strand, counting down.
GCTTGTCTATCTTGGTAGAGTCTCCCCTAATGACTGGCAGCTTGTCTATCTTGGAGAGTCTCCCCCTAATGACTGGCAGCTTGTCTATCTGGTAGAGTCCTCCCCTAATGACTGGCAGCTTGTCTATCTTGGTAGAGTCTCCCCCTAATGACTGACAGCTTTTCTATCTTGGTAGAGTCTCCCCCAATGACTGACAGCTTGTCTATCTTGGTAGAGTCTCCCTCTAATGACTGGACAGCTTGTCTATCTTGGTAGAGTCTCCCCCTAATGACTGACAGCTTGTCTATCTTGTAGAGTCTCCCCCTAATGACTGACAGCTTTTCTATCTTGGTAGAGTCTCCCCCTAATGACTGACAGCTTGTCTATCTTGGTAGAGTCTCTCCCTAATGACTGGCAGCTTTGTCTATCTTGGTAGAGTCTCCCCTAATGACTGACAGCTTGTCTATCTTGGTAGAGCTCTCCTAAGCTGCCTGTCTATCTTGGTAGTCTCCCCTAATGACTGGCAGCTTGTCTATCTTTGGTAGAGTCTCCCCCTAATGACTGACAGCTTGTCTATCTTGGTAGAGTCTCCCCTAATGACTGACAGCTTGTCTATCTTGGTAGAGTCTCTCCCTAATGACTGGCAGCTTGTCTATCTTGGTAGAGTCTCCCCCTAATGACTGGCAGCTTGTCTATCTTGGTAGAGTCTCCCCCTAATGACTGGCAGCTTGTCTATCTTGGTAGAGTCTCCCCCTAATGACTGACAGCTTGTCTATCTTGGTGGAGTCTCCCCCCTAATGACTGACAGCTTGTCTATCTTGGTAGAGTCTCCCCCTAATGACTGACAGCTTGTCTATCTTGGTAGAGTCTCCCCCTAATACTGGCAGCTTGTCTATCTTGGTAGAGTCTCCCCCTAATGACTGACAGCTTGCCTATCTTGTAGAGTCTCCCCCTAATGACTGACAGCTTGTGCTATCTTGGTAGAGTCTCCCCTAATGACTGACAGCTTGCCTATCTTGGTAGAGTCTCCCCCTAATGACTGACAGCTTGCCTATCTTGGTAGAGTCTCCCCCTAAGACTGACAGCTTGTCTATCTTGATAGAGTCTCCCCCTAATGACTGGCAGCTTGTCTATCTGGTGGAGTCTCCCCCTAATGACTGACAGCTTGTCTATCTTGGTAGAGCTCCCCCTAATGACTGACAGCTTGTCTATCTTGGTAGAGTCTCCCCTAATGACTGACAGCTTGTCTATTCTTGGTAGAGTCTCCCCCTAATGACTGACAGCTTGCCTATCTTGGTAGAGTCTCCCCCAATGACTGACAGCTTGTCTATCTTGGTAGAGTCTCCCCCTAAATGACTGAACAGCTTGCCCTATCTTGGTAGAGTCTCCCCCTAATGACTGACAGCTTGCCTATCTTGGTAGAGTCTCCCCCTAATGACTGACAGCTGTCTATCTTGATAGAGTCTCCCCCTAATGACTGGCAGCTTGTCTATCTTGATAGAGTCTCCCCTAATGACTGGCAGCTGTCTATCTTGATAGAGTCTCCCCCTAATGACTGACAGCTTGTCTATCTTTGGTAAGAGTCTCCCCCTAATGACTGACAGCTTGTCTATCTTGGTAGAGTCTCCCCCTAATGACTGACAGCTTGTCTATCTTGGTAGAGTCTCTCCCTAAGACTGGCAGCATGTCTATCTTGGTAGAGTCTCCCCCTAATGACTGGCAGCTTGTCTATCTTGGTAGAGTCTCCCCTAATGACTGACAGCTTGTCTATCTTGGTAGAGTCTCCCCTAATGACTGACAGCTTGTCTATCTTGGTAGAGTCTCCCCTAATGACTGACAGCTTGTCTATCTTGGTAGAGTCCCCCCTAATGACGCAGCTTGTCTATCTTGGTAGAGTCTCCCCCTAATGACTGGCAGCTTGTCTATCTTGGTAGAGTCTCCCCTAATGACTGGCAGCTTGTCTATCTTGGTAGAGTCTCCCCCTAATGACTGGCAGCTTGTCTATCTTGGCAGAGTCTCCCCCTAATCACTGGCAGCTTGTCTATCTTGGTAGAGTCTTCCCCTAATGACTGGCAGCTGTCTATCTTGGTAGAGTCTCCCCTAATGATGACAGCTTGTCTATCTTGGTACATTTTAACATAAAAACGTTTCTTAGTCTAGCCACCAACCAGACACATACCTCAATACTAATGAGATGCTTCCATCTGCTGAGACATGCCCGCTGTTTCCACACACACACTACAACACACACACACACACACACACACACACACACACACACACACACACACACACACACACACACACACACACACACACACACACACACACACACACCACACACACACACACACACACACACACACACACACACACACACACACCTCTCTCTCCTTCCTGTACCTTGTTTACAGTCGCAGTAGCCCCAGTCGGTTCTGCCGCGGCTGTTCCTGAAGAAACACCAGGGTCTGATCCGGTTGTCCGGGTTCCGACAGCGGTTATGATCCCCCAGTCCTTTACCCGGATAGCGCTCCTCAAACCCCGCTACCTCGCTCCACCTCATACACACCGCACCGGACTCCGTCACGTCCACAGCCCCTTGGTAGAACCCGTCTCTCCCGCGGCTCTGGATACAGTCGGTAAACGGTAGAATGAAGGAAGGAGAGGGAACGACGTCGGAGGAGGACAGAGAGTAGGAGGAGGAGGTGAAAACAACGACCAGCGTAACGACTGAGAGGAGAGCAGAGTCCATGATGTTGTTGTAGAGGAGCCTAGACATTTGTTTTCTCAGGTTCAGCCTTTCTTTTCTCCCTCTCTCTACTCGCTCTCAAATGTAGTCCATAACCGAGAGAGAGAGAAAAAAAACACTAAACCGGTTCACGCCACGTCTTCCCAGAAACGCGCTCTCTTCGTTCTGAACCTGTCTACATAGTGTGGGATAGGATCGAGCGGGACCGGGTGTGTTTGAGTGAGAATACCGCGCTAGAAACGAGTTTTTAAAAGAGACGTGGATCAATGAACGAGACAGAGCGCGTGCCCGGAGCCCGGTAGTTAATGAGATCCCGAGTGACTCTCGCGCTTGTGTGTTGCGTGTTTTATTTAACCTTTCTTTAACTAGGCAAGTCAGTTAAGAACAAATTCTTATTTACAATGACAGCCTACACCGGCCAACCCCTATCCCGACGGTTGTAATACAGCCTGGACTCAGGCGGGAGCCCCGTGTGTGTGCGTGYGTSYGTSYGTCTGTCTGTCTGTCTGTCTGTCTGTGTGTGTGTGTGTGTGTGTGTGTTATTGTAATAGCCCCATTGATGGGTCATAACAAGGTGTACGTATCCTACAGGGCTGTGACTATGATCATGACAATCAGAGAATAAACTAAATAACATGAGAATAATAATAACAATAATAATAATAATGAATTGAATCGAACAATATGTTAATTCACATTATACATCCCACACGTTAGCTACCTCTTGGCTCCTGGTTGAAGACTCGTCCTACATCGTAAAGAGGGAGGCATTACAGAACATGACCGGGCAACTGAGTCTGTTTCAAGACGTCATTTCATAGATCTACATCTCAATATATCACTCCAGTGTTTAATTGCTAAATTGTAATTATTTCGCCACTACGGCCTATTTATTGCCTTACCTCCCTAATCTTACTACATTTGCACACACTGTATATAGACTTTTCTACTGTATTATTGACTGTATGTTTTGTTTATTCTAAATGTGTAACTTTGTGTTGTTGTTTGTGTCGCACTGCTTTGCTTTATCTTGGCCAGGTCGCAGTTGTAAATGAGAACGTGTTCTCAACTAAAGTTGAAGTTTGTTTCTCTCCTCATTTGGTAAAGCAGAAATATGCCACCACCCGTGACCAGCTCGAAACCATAATCTCTGTCTCTCGCTGTCTGTTTCTCCGTCTATCGTTCCAGCAGTTTGTTTGAGCATGTTTCGATAGCAACAGACTGTGTTTCGCAACCGGTTTAGACGCTCATTGTCTAGTAGAGGAAGTCAAAACCCAACAGCCAACAAAACCCCAAAACCCAACAGCACCCCTGGCTAGAGCTAGATTGTCTGACTGGACGTTACACTTCATCAACATGGGCAACATTGAGAGTCTGAAATCTCTACTCGACGAAATAGTGAAAAAATTGGCAGATGGGGGCAGTTTTTATCTAATAATCGCTCTCGTCTTCATTCACTACGCTGTGTTTCATGTAGAGTTTGTTTGCGGTTGCAAACCTGGAGGTTTTCTCTCTGACCATCACTGTATCATGTACATCACGATTCCAGCTGTCCTGTTGTTTTTCCTCATGCTCTGGACAGATCAGATGTTCAAAAGAGTATGTCGGTTCAGATGTAGATGGAGTCCCAAATGTAATCTTTGCTGTACACTGTTATCACTTCTGGGTAAGTCAGCCTGTGTTGGGTTTCTCTGGGTTGCGTCTGTGTTCATCGATGGAGACTGGTATGTGTGCTGTAAAAATAATCTCCCTCCAGAGAAAGTTGATCTTCCCTGCAAAAAAGCAGATGAGCTCAACCCTGAAGAGAAAATGACCCTGGCTCAACTCAGAAATGATTCATTGGTGAGTGCCTCATCGCATTTTTCTATGTATGTATCATGTAATGTACTGTGACGGCTACAGATTTTTGAAGAGGTGATGTGGTGATGGTTAGTGATGCCGGAGCTTCTATGGGGTACGGGGTCGTCATCTATAATAATTTGACTGTTCTTGTCACGATCGGGTGGAGGAGAGACGGACCAAAACGCAGCATGAGGAAAATAAGCCATCTTCTTTTAATTAAACGAACGAATTTATAATAATTTGACTGTTCTAAATGATTTTGAACAGCAAATGCCACTAGTGTTGATCAAAGCCTTGAGTAATGAACCTATTTTCGACTCAATTGGCTGGAAAGCCTCAATGCTTCAGGAACCTTTGTCTCCACCATCAATAATTATAAGTAGTGCAACATTTAAAATATGCACATTTCTAGATTATATAAGATGATAACATTTAAATTATTATTAGACCTTATTAGATGTAAGATCATTGAAAATCTCTTGAATATATACAGTGGGGAGAACAAGTATTTGATACACTGCCGATTTTGCAGGTTTTCCTACTTACAAAGCATGTAGAGGTCTGTAATTTTTATCATAGGTACACTTCAACTGTGAGAGACGGAATCTAAAACAAAAATCCAGAAAATCACATTGTATGATTTTTAAGTAATTCATTTGCATTTTTTGCATGACATAAGTATTTGATCACCTACCAACCAGTAAGAATTCCGGCTCTCACAGACCTGTTAGTTTTTCTTTAAGAAGCCCTCCTGTTCTCCACTCATTACCTGTATTAACTGCACCTGTTTGAACTCGTTACCTGTATAAAAGAYACCTGTCCACACACTCAATCAAACAGACTCCAACCTCTCCACAATGGCCAAGACCAGAGAGCTGTGTAAGGACATCAGGGCTGAAATTGTAGACCTGCACAAGGCTGGGATGGGCTACAGGACAATAGGCAAGCAGCTTGGTGCGAAGGCAACAACTGTTGGCGCAATTATTAGAAAATGGAAGAAGTTGAGAGATGACGGTCAATCACCCTCGGTCTGGGGACTCCATGCAAGATCTCACCTCGTGGGCATCAATGATCATGAGGAGGTGGAGGTGATCGCCAGAACTACACGGCAGACCTGGTCAAGACCTGGAAGAGAAGCTGGGACCACGTCTCAAAGAAAACCATTAGTAACACACTACGCCGTCATGGATTAAAATCCCTGCAGCGCACGCAAGGTCGCCTGCTCACAGCCAGCGGCAATGTCCAGGTCCGTCTGAAGTTTGCCAATGAACCATCTGGATGATCCAGAGGAGGAATGGGAGAAGGTCATGTGGGTCTGATGAGGACAAAAATACGAGCCTTTTTTGTCTAAACTCCACTCGCCATGTTTGGGAGGAAGAAGAAGGATGAGTACAACCCACAAGGAAAACCATCAACCTTGAAGCACGGAGGTGGAAACCATCATTCTTTGGGGATGCTTTTCTGCAAGGGGACAGGACGAGCTGCACCATTGCGGAGGGGAGGATGGATGGGGCCATGTGATCGCGAGAATCTTGGCCAACAATCTTCCTCAGTAAGAGCATGAAATGGGGCGTGGCTGGCGTCTTGCCAGCATGACAACGGACCCGAACACACAGCCGGGGCAACTAAAGGAGTGGCTCGGTAAAAGCATCTCAAGGTCCTGGAGTGGCCTAGCCAGTCTCCAGACCTGAACCAATAGAAAATCTTTGGAGGGAGCTGAAAGTCCGTATTGCCCAGCGACAGCCCCGAAACCTGAAGGATCTGGAAAGGTCTGTATGGAGGAGTGGGCCAAAATCCCTGCTCAGTGTGGCAAACCTGGTCAAGAACTACAGGAAACGTATGATCTCTGTAATTGCAAACAAAGTTCTGTTCCAAATATTAAGTTCTGCTTTTCTGATGTATCAAAAACTTTTTTTTTTTTTTTTTTTTTTTGGGGGTGGATCAGCTTAATCTTGCGGAAAGAATGTTCGCTTCCAATGTAATTGTCGCATCATTTCCAATCCCCATATTTTTTTTGGGTAAATATATATATCCATACACGCATGCATACATATACACATATATACATACACATACCTATATAGACATACATACTTTTTTAAAGAATATACCTTTATTATTATTCCCCGCACCCTACCACCGATCCCCCAATTGGAGTAAACTAATAAACACTTCTGCTTTTACCTTCAATTTATACATCTTATACCCATCTTACAGACACAGTCCACTTTACAATAGTTCTCTCTTATTTGTTCTTAGTCCTTCCTCTATTTCTGTTGTCCATCCAATTTTATTTCCACTTGTAACTGCTATTTCACAAAGCTCCGCACCTATACACATTTCACAGATCCCGTATGCCCTACATTGTTTATCTTGTTATTAGTCCCACCCTTCAGCTCCACCCAACCCCTCCCATCTATCTTCCAACATCATCCATTCAGATTTTTATTTGCCATATATTTTTCAACTGTGCTGTGATGCTTCACAAAAGACTTGAACCTTCCTATTCTCATAGCTTCTATAGATTGTAAATTAAAAATAAACATTTTTGCTAAAATAATTATTATATTATTGATTGATTGACTATGGCTTTTCAAATCCCCCAGTATTGCTATCTGTAGCGTTAGTTTTAGGCAAATGTTGCAATGTATCAAATACTTATGTCATGCAATAAAATGCAAATTAATTACTTAAACATAAATCATAAAATGTGATTTTCTGGATTTTTGTTTTAGATTCCGTCTCTCACAGTTGAAGTGTACCTATGATAAAAATTACAGACCTCTACATGCTTTGTAAGTAGGAAAACCTGCAAAATCGGCAGTGTATCAAATACTTGTTCTCCCCACTGTATATATATATCAATATAAAATATAATAAAATGTATTTATTTAAATTAAATAAATATAATATAAATATATAAATATGAATATAATTCCATTCACTGACATCAGTTTTCTATGAATTATATCAGTGAATCAAAGACACATCGATGTTGAACTCAGTTCTGATCAATTGGCAAGTCTTGATCCTGTATGGCTTCCTGGTAAGTGAATAGTTAACTCAAAAGAAAAGTCTGAGACTCAAACTGTTTTTCCTCTTGATTTATGAGGTGGGCGTGGCAGGAGGTAATAAAGCTAGGTAATTCAATTAGAGGTAGGAAATACAGTATGACAGATTTAACATGACCTATAAGTCAGTAAAGTGTCTCCAACTGTGAGTCTTGGTGTGAACTCTAAAGACCTACAGATCAAAGCTGCTCTGAATATTTACATCCTAGTGTGAAGTCCCGTCCCCTAAATCAACAAGGTGTGAAAGACATTTTGACAGAAGCCATCCTACAATACTAATGTGTTTGTCATCATTGTCTTTCAGGTTGTTGGTTTGTGTATTGTGGTGGGTGTTGCTGTTTTGTTGATCCTGTCTATCATACCTGGATGTCGCTGCTGTGCTAAACGTTGTAGGAAGTGGTGTGGTCAGAACACGTCTGGGAATGGATATCACCGTCTGAACACGTCTAGGAGTCAGAACTCGTCTGGGAGTGATCACAATACTAACTGTTGTGTTACATTTTGTGAGACTTGTTGTAAATCGTATCACATGAATTTATTTGAGGAGAGTATTTTGGAACAAACTGAAATTAAAATGAGAGACATTTTAAAGGAGAAAGCTGAAGAGTATGTGTCTCAAAAAGTGAGCAAAATAATACCCCTTCCGAGAATCCGTGTCCGTTGCAGAGACACAGAGAGGTGGGGGGGGCAGTAGGAGACGTTCATACATTTGATTGGGATAAAATATCGGATTTAGCTTTTGACATAATTGATAATTTACATAAACCTCCAACACCACCTCCAACACCACCTTCAACACCACCTTCAACACCACCTTCAACACCACCTTCAACACCAACTTCAACACCATCTTCAACACCATCTTCAACACCACCTTCAACACCACCTTCAACACCACCTTCAACACCACCTTCAACACCACCTTCAACACCAACTTCAACACCATCTTCAACACCATCTTCAACACGAACCTCCAACACGACCTTCAACACGACCTTCAACACCACCTCCAACACACCAGGGGATCAATACACCCTTTGTATCTGAAGCAGTTATGATCAGGTGGTTGATGAAAAAATGAAAAAAAAAGAAAAAGCAACTGAGGGAGGAAGAACAAATTAAATGAAAAATTACAATAAAACTGTTCAGGAAGTTGATGAGTTTGAATTATTATTGATGAAAAAGTAAATTGATGAAATTGAAGCTTGGTCATTATCTGTGATTATTATGATTATTATGATTATCTGTGATTATTATCATTTTAATGATATCTAGATTATCTGTGATATCTATGATTATTAGATCATTAATATTATTATGATTATCTGTCATTATCTATGATAATTATGATTCATTATGATTATCTGCGATTAATTATGATTATCCTGTCATTATCTGTGATTATTATTATGATTATTATGACCACTATGATATATGTGATTATAATGATTATCTGTGATTATCTGTGATTATTATGATCATTATGATTATCTGTGATTATTATGATTATATGCGATGATTATGATCATTATGATTATTGGATTATATGATCATTATGATCATCTGTATTATTATGATTATATGTGATTATCATGATTATCATATCTATCTATGATTATCATGATTATTATGATTATTCTGTGATTATTATGATTATTTGGATTATTATGATTAATTGTGATTTTATGATTATTAGATTAGAATTGTCTCCTGTTGTTGTTTTTATTGTTTTGTTTAAAAAATCATGTGAAGGTGACAGTTTATTGGTCATCTAGTACCGAGTCGGACCCCCCGCCCCTCCAGAAAGTCTCAATGCCTGTCTGCCTGATTTATATAGCAAGCCATGGCCACGTGACTCACTTGGAGCCAACCATTTTCGTGAACTGGGTGGTGTACCTAATAAACTGGCCACTGAGTGTATATTCAGATTTCATATATTTGCTGATTTTCCAGACATTGGCCTATAATGACATTTGACATCTATAATGTTGATTACTGTTGGTTGCAAAAATACAAAAATACGAAAAAGTATATAAAAATAAAATGTCATTAATTTATAATCATCTTGCAAATCTTTTTTAATTTTTTATGATTCTCTGTTCCTCTGTCCAGTGTCTGTGTTCTTTTGCTCATCTTAATCTTTTATTTTTTTTGGCCAGTCTGAGATATGGCTTTTTCTTTGCAACTCTGGCTAGAAGGCCAGCATCCCAGAGTCGCCTCTTCACTGTTGACGTTGAGACTGGTGTTTTGTGAGTACTATTTAATAAAGCTGCCAGTTGAGGACGTGTGAGGCGTGTGTTTCTGAATCTAGACACTCTAATGTACTTGTCCTCTTGCTCAGTTGTGCACCGGGGCCTCCCAATCATCTTTCTATTCTGGTTAGAGACAGTTTGCCCTGTTCCTTGAAGGGAGTAGTACACAGCGTTGTACGAGATCTTCAGTTTCTTGGCAATTTCTCGCATGGAATAGCCTTCATTTCTCAGAACAAGAATAGACTGACAAGTTTCAGAAGAAAGTTATTTGTTTCTGGCCATTTTGAGCCTGTAATCGAACCCACAAATGCTGATGCTCCAGATACCCAACTAGTCTAAAGAAGGCCAGTTTTATTGCTTCTTCAATCCGCACAAGAGTTCAGCTGTGCTAACATCATTACAGAAGGGTTTTCTAATGATCAATTAGCCTTTTAAAATGATAAACTTGGATTAGCTAACACAACGTGTCATTGGAACAGAGGAGTGATGGTTGCTGATAATGGGCCTCTGTACGCCTATGTAGATATTGCCCAATATGTAGATATTGCATAAAAAAATCTGCCTTTTCCGGCTACAATAGTCATCTGACTAGTGATGGCTGTTTAACAGTCTGATGGCCTTGAGATAGAAGGTGTTTTTCAGTCTCTCGGTCCCTGCTTTGATGCACCTGTACTGACCTCGCCTTCTGGATGATAGCGGGGTGAACAGGCAGTGGCTCGGGTGGTTGTTGTCCTTGATGATCTTTTTTGGACTTCCTGTGACATCAGGTGCTGTAGGTGTCCTGGAGGGCAGGTAGTTTGCCCCTGGTGATGCGTTGTGTAGACCTCACTACCCTCTGGAGAGCCTTACGGTTGTGGGCGGAGCAGTTGCCGTACCAGGCGGTGATACAGCCCGACAGGATCCTCTCAATTGTGCATCTGTAAAAGTTTGTGAGGGTCTTAGGGACCAAGCCAAATTTCTTTAGCCTCCTGAGGTTGAAGATACGCTGTTACACAAACTGTCTGTTTGTCTGTGTGGACCATTTCAGATAGTCAGTGGTGTGGTGCTTTCCACCTTCTCCACTGCGGTTCCGTCGATGTGGATAGGGACGCGCTCCCTCTGCTGTTTCCTGAAGTCTACGATCATCTCCTTCGTTTTGTTGACTTTGAGGGAGAGGTTATTCTCTAGCCTCTCATCTACTAGGCTGTCTTGTCATTGTTGGTAATCAGGCCTACTACTGTTGTCAAATTTGATTGAGTTGGAGGTGTGTCATGGGTGAACAGGGAGTACAGGAGGGAGCTGAGAACACACCCTTGTGGGGCCCCAGTGTTGAGGGTCAGCGAAGTGGAGGTGTTGTTTTCTACCTTCACCACCTGGTGGCGGCCCGTCAGGAAGTCCAGTTGCACAGGGCGGGGTTCAGACCTAGGTCCCCGAGCTTAGTGATGAGCTTGGAGGGTACTATGGTGTTGAATGCTGAGCTATAGTCAATGAACAGCATTCTTACATAGGTATTCCTCTTGTCCAGACGGGATAGTGCAGAGTGATGGCGATTGCATCGTCTGTGGATCTATTGGGGCTATAAGAAAATTGCAGTGTGTCTTGGGTGACAGGTAAGGTGGAGGTGTTTTGACTAGTCTCTCAAAGCACTTCATGATGACAGGAGTGAGTGCTACGGGGCCGCAGTCATTGAGTTCAGGTATCTTGGCCTTTTTGGTACAGGAACAATGGTGGCCATCTTGAAGCAAGTGGGGGCAGCAGACTGGGAAAGGGAGAGATTGAATATGTCCGTAAACACTCCAGCCAGTTGCTCTCTAAGGAAGAGGCTCGGGATGCCGTCTGGACCTGCAGCCCTGCAAAGTTTAACACGCATAAATGTCTTACTCAAGTCGGCCATGGAGAACGAAAGCCCACAGTCCTTGGGACCGGGCCGCGTTGTGTTATCCACAAAGCGGGCGAAGAAGGTGTTTAATTTGTCCGTGACGTGGCTGGTTTTCTTTTGTAGTCTGTGATTGTCTGTAGACATACGTCTCATGTCTGAGCCGTTGAATTGCGACTCCATTTTGTCTCTGTACTGACAAGCTGTCAGTCAGGGGGTACCTGGTGATAACACGTCATCAGAGCGTGACGTATGTTTGTTATTGTTGAACGTTGTCGAACGCAGAATCTGAAAACTGTCGAACGCAGAATCTGAAAACTGTCGAACGCAGAATCTGAACTAAAGACCTCGGTTTAAAAGCTGACAGTGTATAATATATATATTTTTTCTTTTGAATCCTGCGGCTCTGTTGGGCTAAATTACTGTGAGCGCTGCTATCTGTCCCGGGATCCTGACAGATTCCGTATAGGGGGACGCGGTCTCAAATGGATCGCTATTGAACGTTTCAAGCTGCGTTTACTTTGCTTTGTTCCGGGACAATCTGGACCGTGCTGACTTTCAATGTAGCAACTGCAGGAGCGAAGTAGCTACTTTTAGCAAGCAGCAAATCTACATATGCTTCTACATACTCCCACCTACTTCTTATTTTTCTTTTATTTCAGTAGCCGTCAGGGTGAAACGACATCAGGAGGGCTAGCTCAGAACAACTGATAATTGATTTTAAAGAACAGATTTGTATTGTGTTATGGATATGTAGTGGTGTTGTAGATGAGATGTTATATGATGTACTGTTTAATCTCATTCAGTACAAACATAGTTCCCTGTTTAATCTCTAGTTCATTCAGTACAAACATAATTCACTGTTATACTCATTGTTTTATATGTAATGTGGGTGCTTTGGTGTGTTTGGACCCCAGGAAGAGTAGCCAGCAGCTAATGGGGATCCCTAATAAATACAAAATACAAATGAATAAGGAACTGCCGCTGTGTCAGCGTCCCTGTCTGTGTGTGGGTGTAATGTGGCATGTTGGCCACAAGGTGGCGCTCCTCCTCCTGATGTAGCTGCTACAGCTGCCGTTTTCACACAGAAGAGGGAGAAACCTCAGGTGTTTGTAGAGAAGGCCATTAGATGGTGAGAACAACCCTCTGATATGGATATTGAAGGTTAAACTAACCTTTAAAAAGTTACAATGCCTAGAGCCCTAAAGTTAAATTTGATTTATCAGAGTTTCTGCCATAACGTGATTGATTTGATTGAACTGATCCGACTACGCTACTCCAGGATGATGCTGTTGTCTCACATATGAATCTGTGTGTTAGTGTAATTTGGAGATTTGACCACAAGGGGGTGTTGTTGTCTCATATATGATTCTGTGTGTTAGTGTAATGTGGGAATTTGACCACATGGTGGTGCTGCTGTGTCACATATGATTCTGTGTGTTAGTGTAATGTGGGGATTTGACCACAGGGTGGTGGTGTTGTCTCACATATGATTCTGTGCGCTACTGTAATGTGGGGATTTGACCACAGGGTGGTGGTGTTGTCTCACATATGATTCTGTGTTTTAGTGTAATGTGGGGATTTGACCTCATATATGATTCTGTGTTTGTCTATGTAAAATGACACAATCAACCCAGTCATATCTCCTCTCTTTGACTGACATTGAAATTGTTTTTAGTCAGCATTAGAAAGAACGTGGTTCCAGGAAACTGGAGAATATTGAAGACTAAACTGGGGGCTCCTAAACTGGTTCTGTTAATTTGTTAAAATGTTTAATTTAACCTTTATTTACCTAGACAAGTCAATTAAGAACAAATTCTTATTTACAATGACGGCCAAACCCGGACGACGCTGGACGATGACCATTGAGCTGAGATAAGGCAGTGAGATATACCTGCTGGTGCTGTGGGTGGGTGCTGCTATGGTGACCAGTCAGCTGAGATAAGGCGGGGCTTACACCTAGCAAAGACTTATAGATGACCTGGAGCCAGTGGGTGTGGCTAAGAATATGAAAACGAGGCCCAGCCAACGAGAGCATACAGGTTGCAGTGGTGGGTAGTATATGGGGCTTTGGTGACAAAACGGATGGCACTGTGATAGACTGCATCCAATTTGCTGAGTAGAGTGTTGGAGGCTATTTTGTAAATGACATCGCCGAAGTCGAGGATCGGTAGGATGGTCAGTTTTACGAGGGTATGTTTGGCAGCATGAGTGAAGGATGCTTTGTTGTGAAATAGGAAGCTGATTCTAGATTTAATTTTGGATTGGAGATGCTTAATGTGAGTCTGGAAGGAGAGTTTACAGTCTAACCAGACACCTAGGTATTTGTAGTTGTCCACATATTCTAAGTCAGAACCGTCCAGAGTAGTAATGCTGGACAGGCGGGCAGGTGCGGGCAGTGATCGGTTGAAAAGCATGCATTTAGTTTTACTTGCATTTAAGAGCATTTGGAGGCAATGGAAGGAGAGATGTATGGTGTTGAAGCTCGTCTGGAGGTTTGTTAACACAATGTCCAAAGAAGGGCCAGAAGTATACAGAATGGTGTCGTCTGCGTAGAGGCGGATCAGAGAGTCACCAGCAGCAAGAGCGACAACATTGATGTATACAGAGAAGAGTCGGCCCGAGAATTTAACCCCGTGGCACCCACATAGAGACTGCCAGAGGTCCGGACAACAGGCCCTTCGATTTGACACACTGAACTCAATCAGAGAAGTAGTTGGTGAACCAGGCGAGGCAGTCATTTGAGGAACCAAGGCTGTTGAGTTTGCCGATAAGAATGTGGTGATTGACAGAGTCAAAAGCCTTGGCCAGGTCAATGAATACAGCTGCACAGTCTCCTATTGATGGTGGTAATGATATTATTTAGGACCTTGAGCGTGGCTGAGGTGCACCCATGCCCAGCTCGGAAACCAGATTGCATAGCAGAGAAGGTACGGTGGGATTCGAAATGGTCGGTGATCTGTTTGTTATTAACTTGGCTTTCGAAGACCTTAGAAAGGCAGGGCAGATATATATATATATATATATACAGATATAGGTCTGTAGCAGTTTTGCGGGAGCATCCGGGAACCCCGTCTCGGTCGCAAAATATATGCGCTAACCTTTTGCGACAGCCTTTTCCTTTTGAACACAACTTATAAGGATATTCAGAGTTATAAAGTAATGAAAACTGGTTGTTTTGCAAATGTTGAACTTATAGTATGGAAAGCAAAATCAAATTCCAAGTATACAGATTTGACAGAGAAATGTCTCCTTCACCATTTGCCCAAATGTACCTGGGGACTTCACACTAAAAGTCTTGTAGTTCACTCATACTTCAAGTTATCCATCTGAAACTTTACACACTGCTGCCATCTTGTGGACACCATCGGAATTACAACCAGAGTGATGGCTAGAACTATGACCTTTCTCTTGCATTTCAAAGATGGTGGTAGAAAAAGACCGTTTTGTTTTTTATTTTTTATTTTCTTCTACCAGATCTATTGTGTTATATTCTCTTACATTGATTTTACATTTCCACAAACTTCAGAGTGTTTCCTTTACAATGGTACCAAGAATATGCATATCCTTGCTTCAGGCCCTGAGCTACAGGTAGTTAGATTTGGGTACGTAATTTAGGAGAAAATGTATAAAAAGGGGGTATCCCTATTAAACCCAGATGGGGCCACACCCACTCCCCTGAATAGCAGGCTATTGATTGGTTTGAAATGCAGGTAGCCACTGATTCCTTCCAAACCAGTCATTGGTGAATTTGCAACTTGTTGTGTAATGTTTATGTCCGATGTCCGATGAGCACCGATACGTTTTATCTGTAATTTCTCTTCATATGACAAGGATTAAAAAGGATTTGCCAATAGATTGTCGACGTGATTCATGATGATGACTGCTAGCTAAGGTTTTGACAGTATGATGTTGACATGATCAGTCCAATCAAAGCTACGGTAGATATAACGTGATTTGACGTCATTTTATCTGCGTCCAATGACCTTGAGCCTTCTTGGATGGGCACTTCTAATGTAACTCTATGACATCACCCAAGGGGCTTGAATTTTCGAGCTCTACCCTTAGATTTGGCAGTGACGTAGTGTCCCCATGAGTGACAGAACACTGAGCCAAATCACGGAGCAACTAGAGAACATTACCAACCCATAAGGTCTGTATTTCCCGCTGGCTGCCCCACCACCACAGAAAGCACTGAGCTCGGCTGAAACATCTGCATTTTGGAGCTGCCTTCCTCAAGAAAACAAAGAGACCATGTTTGTATGCAGCTTTATTAAATGAAATATAATTTTACATTGTTTGCAAACTGATATGTGACACGTATTAATACCCAAATAACATGCTAAACAGGGACTCCTAGAATCCCACTGTAGTAGAGACTGGTAGAATCCCACTGTAGTAGAGACTGGTAGAATCCCAATTGTAGCAGTGACTGGTAGAATCCCACTGCAGCAGTGACTGGTAGAAATCCACTGTAGTAGAGACTGGTAGAATCCCATTGTAGCAGTGACTGGTAGAATCCCACTGCAGCAGTGACTGGTAGAATCCCACTGTAGTAGAGACTGGTAGAATCCCATGTAGCAGAGACTGGTGAATCCCACTGTAGTAGAGACCTGGTAGAATCCCACTGTAGTAGAGACTGTAGAACTCCACTGTGTAGAGACTGGTAGAATCCACTGTAGTAGAGACTGGTAGAATCCCACTGTAGTAGAGACTGGTAGAATCCCACTGTAGTAGAGACTGGTAGAATCCCACTGTAGTAGAGACTGGTAGAATCCAATGTAGTAGAGACTGGTAGAAATCCACTGTAGCAGAGACTGGTAGAATCCCACTGTAGTAGAGACTGGTAGAATCCACCTGTGTAGAGACTGGTAGACCCACTGTAGCAGAGACTGGTAGAATCCCACTGTAGTAGAGAACTGGTAGAATCCCACTGTAGTAGAGACTGGTAAGAATCCCACTGCAGCAGAGACCAGCCCTAGTGTTACTGACAACAGACCCAGCCCTAGTGTTACTGAACACAGACCCAGCCCTAGTGTTACTGACAACAGACCCTAGTGTTACTGACAACAAACCCTAGTGTTACTGACAACAGACCCAGCCCTAGTGTTACTGATAACAGACCAGCCCTAGTGTTTACTGACACAGACCCAGCCCTAGTGTTTACTGACAACAAGACCCTAGTGTTACTGAAAACAGACCATAGTGTTACTGACAACAGACCCAGCCCTAATGTTACAGACAACAGACCCAGCCCTAGTGTTACTGAACAACAGACCCAGCCCTAGTGTTACTGACAACAGACCCAGGCCTTGTGTTACTGACAACAGACCCAGCCCTAGTGTTACAGACAACAGACCCTAGTGTTACTGGACAAAAGACCCAGCCCTCAGTGTTACTGACACAGACTCAGCCCTAGTGTTACTGATAACAGACCCAGCCCTAGTGTTACTGACAACAGACCCTAGTGTTACTGACAATAGACCCAGTCCTAGTGTTACTGACAACAGACCCTAGTGTTACTGACAACAGACCCAGCCCTAGTGTTTACAGACAACAGACCCTAGTGTTACTGACAACAGACCCAGCACTAGTGTTACAGACAACAGACCCAGCCTTAGTGTTACTGACAACAGACCCAGTCCTAGTGTTACTGACAGACCCAGCCCTAGTGTTACTGACAACAGACCCAGCCCTAGTGTTACTGACAACAGACCCTAGTGTTACTGAACAACAGACCCAGCCCTAGTATTACTGACAACAGACCCTAGTGTTACTGATAACAGACCCACCCTAGTGTTCTGACTACAGACCCTAGTGTTACTGACAACAACCAGCCTAGTGTTACTGACAACAGACCCAGCCCTAGTGTTACTGACACAACAGACCCATCCGTAGTGTTACTGACAAACAGACCCTAGTGTTACTGACACAGACCAAGCCCTAGTGTTAAAGACAACAGACCCTATGTGTGTTACTGACAAAGACCTAGCCCTAGTGTTACTGATAACAGACCCAGCCCTAGTGTTACTGACAAACAGACCCCCAGCCCTAGTGTTGACTAGACGAAAGACAGAGGACAGAAGCCGTGTGAACAACAGACCCAGCCCTAGTGTTACTGACAACAGACCCTAATGTTACTGATAACATAACCAGCTCTAGTGTTACTGACAACAGACCCAGCCCTAGTGTCACTGACAACAGACCCAGCCCTAGTGTTACTGACAACAGACCCAGCCCTAGTGTTACTGACAACAGACCCTAATGTTACTGATAACATAACCAGCTCTAGTGGTTACTGACAACAGACCCAGTCCTAGTGTTACTGACAACAGGACCCAGCCCTAGTGTTACAGACAACAGACCCAGCCCTAGTGTTACTGACAACAGACCCTAGTGTTACTGACAACAGACCCAGCACTAGTGTTACTGACAAACGACCCTAGTGTTACTGACAACAGACCCATCCCTAGTGTTACTGACAACAGACCCAGCCCTAGTGTCACTGACAACAGACCCAGCCCTAGTGTTACTGGACAACAGACCCAGCCCTAGTGTTCTGACACAGACCCAATGTTACTGATAAATAACCAGCTCTATGCTGAAACAGACCCATCTAGTTTACTGACACAGACCCAGCCTCTGTTACAGACAACAGCCCAGCTAGTTACGACAACAGCCCTAAGTGTTTACTAGACAACAGACCCAGCACTAGGTGTTACTGACAACAGACCTAGTGTTACTGGGACAACAGACCCATCCTAGTGTTAGACAAACTAGACCTCCTAGTGTTACTGACAACAGACCCTAGTGTTACTGACACAGACCCATCCTAGTGTACTGACAACAGACCCATCCCTAGTGTTACTGACAACAGACCCTAGTGTTACTGACAACAGACGACCCTATGTGTTTCTGCATAACAGACCCAGCCCTAGTGTTACTGATACATCCTAGTGTTACTGACACACAGACCCAGCCCTAGTGTTACTGACAACAGACCCTAGTGTTACTGACAACAGTCCCAGCCCTAGTGTTACTGACAACAGACCCAGTCCTAGTGTTATTTGACAACAGACACCTAGTGTTACTGACACACAGACCCAGCACTAGTGTTACTGACAACAGACCCCAGCCTAGTGTTACTGAACAATACCCTTAGTGTTACTGCCAAATACCCAGTGTTTTACTGACAACAGACCCAGCCTAGTGTTACTGACACCCAGACCCAGCCCTAGTGTTACTGACAACAACCCTAGTGTTACTGACAACAGACCCAGCCCTAGTGTTACAGACAACAGACCCAGCCCTAGTGTTACTGACAACAGACCCTAGTGTTACTGACAACAGACCCAGCCCTAGTGTTACTGACAAGCAGATCCTAGGTTACTGACAACAGACCCAGCACTAGTGTTACTGACAACAGACCCAGCCCTAGTGTTACAGACAACAGACCCAGCCCTAGTGTTACTGATACAGACCCAGCCCTAGTTTTACTGACAACAGACCCTAGTGTTACTGACAACAGACCCAGCCCTAGTGTTTACTGATAAACAGACCCAGCCCTAGTGTTACTGACAACAGACCCAGCCCTAGTGTTACTGACAACAGACCCTAGTGTTACTGACAACAGACCCAGCCCTAGTGTTACTGATAAACAGACCCTAGTGTTACTGACAACAGACCCTAGTGTTACTGACAACAGACCCAGCCCTAGTGTTACAGACAACAGACCCTAGTGTTACTGACAACAGACCAGCACTAGTGTTCAGACAACAGACCAGCCTTAGTGTTACTGACAACAGACCCCAGTCCTAGTGTTACTGACAACAGACCCAGCCCTAGTGTTACTGACAACAGACCAGCCCTAGTGTTACTGACAACAGACCCTAGTGTTACTGACAAACAGACCCAGCCCTAGTATTACTGACAACAGACCCTAGTGTTACTGATAACAGACCCAGCCCTAGTGTTACTGACTACAGACCCTAGTGTTACTGACAACAGACCCAGCCCTAGTGTTACTGGCAACAGACCCAGCCCTAGTGTTAACTGACAACAGACCCATCCGTAGTGTTACTGACAACAGACCCTAGTGTTACTGACACAGACCAAGTCCTAGTGTTAAGAACAACAGACCCTAGTGTTACTGACAACAGACCTAGCCCTAGTGTTACTGATAACAGACCCAGCCCTAGTGTTACTGAAAACAGACCCAGCCCTAGTGTTTACTGGACTACAGACCCAGCCCTAGTGTTACAGACAACAGACACAGCCCTAGTGTTACTGACAACAGACCCAGCCCTAGTGTTACTGACAACAGACCCTAATGTTACTGATAACATAACCAGCTCTAGTGTTACTGACAAACCAGACCCAGCCCTAGTGTCACTGACAACAGACCCAGCCCTAGTGTTACTGACAACAGACCCAGCCCTAGTGTTACTGACAACAGACCCTAATGTTACTGATAACATACCAGCTCTAGTTGTTACTGACAAACAGACCCAGTCCTGTGTTACTGACAACCAGACCCAGCCCTAGTGTTACAGACAACAGACCCAGCCTAGTGTTACTGACAACAGACCCTAGTGTTACTGACAACAGACCCAGCACTAGTGTTACTGACAACAGACCTAGTGTTACTCGACAACAGACCATCCCTAGTTGTTACTGACAACAGACCCATCCCTATGTACTGACAACAGACCCTAGTGTTACTGACAACAGACCCTAGTGTTACTGATAACAGACCCAGCCCTAGTGTTACTGTAACATACCCTAGTGTTACTGACAACAGACCCAGCCCTAGTGTTACTGACAACAGACCCTAGTGTTACTGACAACAGTCCCAGCGCCTAGTGTTACTGACAACAGACCCAGTCCTAGTGTTACTGACAACAGACCCTAGTGTTACTGACACAGACCCAGCACAGTGTTACTGACAACAGACCCAGCCCTAGTGTTACTGATAACATACCCTAGTGTTACTGACAACAGACCTAGTGTTACTGACAACAGACCCAGCCCTAGTGTTACTGACAACAGACCAGCCCTGTGTACTGACAACAGACTAGTTTACTGACAAACAGACCAGCCCTAGTGTTACAGACAACAGACCCAGCCCTAGTGTTACTGACAACAGACCCTAGTGTTACTGACAAACAGACCCAGCCCTAGTGTTACTGACAACAGATCCTAGTGTTACTGACAACAGACCCAGCCCTAGTGTTACTGACAACAGAACCAGCCCTAGTGTTACAGACAACAGACCCAGCCCTAGTGTTACTGATAACAGACCAGCCTCCAGTTTTACTGACAACAGACCCTAGTGTTACTGACAACAGACCCAGCCTAGTGTTTACTGATAACAGACCCAGCCCTAGTGTTACTGAACAACAGACCCAGCCCTAGTGTTACTGACACAGACCCTAGTGTTACTGACAACAGACCCAGCCTAGTGTTACTGATAACAGACCCTAGTGTTACTGACAACGAGACCCTAGTGTTACTGACAACAGACCCAGCCCTAGTTGTTACAGACAACAGACCCTAGTGTTACTGACGAAAGACCCAGCACTAGTGTTCCAGACAACAGGACCCAGCCTTAGTGTTACTGCAACAGACCCAGTCCCTAGTGGTTACTGACAACAGACCCAGCCCTAGTGTTTACTAGACAACAAGACCCAGCCCTAGTGTTACTGACAAAAGACCCTAGTGTTACTGACAACAGACCCAGCCCTATGTATTACTGACAACAGACCCTAGTGTTACTGATAACAGACCCAGCCCTAGTGTTACTGACTACAGACCCTAAGTGTTACTGACAACAGACCCAGCCCTAGTGTTACTGGCAACAGACCCACGCCCTAGTGTTACTGACAACAGCCCCATCCGTAGTGTTTTACTGACAACAGACCTAGTGTTACTGACAACAGACCAAGTCCTAGTGTTAAAGACAACAGACCCTAGTGTTACTGACAACAGACCTAGCCCTAGTGTTACTGATAACAGACCCAGCCCTAGTGTTACTGACAAACAGACCCAGCCCTAGTGTTACTGACTACAGACCCAGCCCTAGTGTTACAGACAACAGACACAGCCCTAGTGTTACTGACAAAGACCCAGCCTAGTGTTACTGACAACAGACCCTAATGTTACTGAATACATAACCAGCTCTAGTGTTACTGACAACAGACCCAGCCCTATGTCACTGAAACAGACCCAGCCCTAGTGTTACTGACAACAGACCCAGCCCTAGTTGTTACTGACAACAGACCCTAATGTTACTGATAACATAACCAGCTCTGTGTTACTGACAACAGACCCAGTCCTAGTGTTACTGCAACAGACCACCTAGTGTTACAGACAACAGACCAGCCCTAGTGTTACTGACAACGAGACCCTAGTGTTTACTGACAACAGACCCAGCACTAGTGTTACTGACAACAGACCCTAGTGTTACTGACAACAGACCCATCCCTAGTGGTTACTGACAACAGACCCAGCCCTAGTGTCACTGACAACAGACCCAGCCCTAGTGTTACTCGACAACAGACCCAGCCCTAGTGTTACTGACAACAGACCCCAATGTACTGATAACATAACCAGCTCTAGTGTTACTGACAACAGACCAAGTCCTAGTGTTACTGACAACAGACCCAGCCCTAGTGTTACAGACAACAGACCCAGCCCTAGTGTTACTGACAACAGACCCTAGTGTTACTGACAACAGACCCAGCACTAGTGTACTTGACAACAGACCTAGTGTTACTGACAACAGACCCATCCCTAGTGTTACTGACAACAGACCCATCCCTAGTGTTACTGACAACAGACCCTAGTGTTACTGACAACAGACACCATCCCTAGTGTTACTGACAACAGACCCATCCTAGTGTTACTGCACAGACCCTAGTGTACTGACAACAGACCCTAGTGTTACTGATAACAGACGCAGCCCTAGTGTTACTTGATAACATACCTAGTGTTACTGACAACAGACCCAGCCCTAGTGGTTACTGACAAACAGACCCTAGTGTTACTGACACAGTCCCAGCCCTAGTGTTACTGACAACAGACCAGTCCTAGTGTTACTGACAACAGACCCCTAGTGTTACTGACAACAGACCAGCACTAGTGTTACTGACACAGACCCAGCCTAGTGTTACTGATAACATACCCTAGTGTTACTGACAACAGACCCTAGTGTTACTGACAACAGACCCAGCCCTAGTGTTACTGACAACAGACCCCCAGCCTAGTGTTACTAAACGAACCTATGTACACAACAGACCCAGCCCTAGTGTTACAGACAACAGACCCCAGGAACGCCTAGTGGTTACTGACAACAGACCCTAGTGTTACTGACAACAGACCCAGCCGTAGTGTTACTGACAACAGATCCTAGTGTTACTGACAACAGACCCAGCCTAGTGTTACTGACAACAG